>NC_028454.1:41264372-41267440 GCF_000263155.2 Setaria italica | reverse complement strand
CTGCACTAGAGTTTGACGCTTTTGATTTTTCTGTCAGGATTTTCCGACCAGACGCGTGGTGCCGGCGACCTTTACACCATACCTTCAGCCGCCAGCACCATAGCAGCCCACGCCGGCCTCGCCATCTCCTCCAGCTTGTGGCATCTTCGTCGTGGTCATCCTGGTCCCGCCGCCATCGATACTCTTAGACAGAATTCCTCCATTATTTGTAATAAAGGGACTCATACTGTCATTCGTGTCAGTTAGGCAAACATGTGTGGTTACCTTTTTCCCATTCTAGTTCCCGCAGTTCTACACCTTTTGAGCTAGTGCATTGTGATGAATTCTGTAGCTAGCATATCTGGTTATCGCTACTACCTTGTCATTCTGGACGATTACTCGCACTTCTGTTGGACTTTTCCCCTAGCTCACAAGTCCAAAGTCGCCACGCATATTACCGCTTTCTGCGCCTATGCCCATACGCAGTGTAGCCTACCCGTTAGGAGCATCCAAGCCGACAACGGGACCGAGTTTGTCAACAAGACCCTCACATCTTTCTTGACTTCTCGAGGTATTCACCTACGCCTCTCGTGTCCATACACGTCTCCACAGAATGGGAAAGTTTAACGTGTCCTCCGCACCCTAAATAATGTGACTCGCACCTTGCTGATTCACTCCTACATGGCTACCACCTATTGGGCCGAAGCCCAAGCCACCGCCACCTATTTGCTCAATAGGCGCCCATGCTCGGCTATTCAGCATGGCATTCCTTTTCGCCTCCATGCACAGCCTCCCGACTACTCCCACCTGCGCGTTTTTGGATGCTTATGCTACCCCCAACCTTTCTTCCACAGCACGCCACAAGCTTGTTCCTCGCTCCACCGCATGTGTCTTCCTTGGCTACCCTTCCTCCCACAAAGGGTATCGCTGCCTTGACCTATCGATGCAACATCATCTCCAGGCATGTTCTTTGATGAGTCATCCTTTCCTTTCTCCTCCCACCCCACTCCCCCGTCTCAACTTGACTCTCTCTTGCCGAGCCCCTCCGATCTTCCTGCTGCTGCCTTGGTCGCTCCGTCCCCGGACGTTGAGCAGTCACGGCCCTCACCCGCTGTTTTGCATATCACCGACGATGATCTCGCCATCTTGGCCCGCGGCCCGGTTGTGCACCTCCCGCCCCGGACCGCCCCGCTCCAGCTCAGACCAGGCGGGTCTAACAGCGTCACCACTTCCCGATGCGGGCCAGCTCCCTCCGCTGGGGCGCACCAGCCAGTGCTCCCACCACTTCGGTGCAACTTCCACCTCGTCTACAGCCATCACCCTCAGGCAGCTCCTACTCCTGCGCCTGTTCCTGCGCCAGCTCCTGTGCCACACCGCCCCGTCAATCGCTCGAGGCGAGTGCAGTACAGGAACCTCATGGCCACAACTTCTTCAACGTCGTCCTCGCCGCTTCCGGCGAACTACCGCAGCGGCCCGGCCGATCCTAACTGGTGTGCGGCCATGGCTGATGAGTTTCAAGCGCTCATCGACAACAACACCCGGCGCCTCGTCCCAAGGCCCCTTGACGCCAATATTGTGACGAGCAAGTGGATCTTCAAGCATAAGTTCCACTCCGATGGGTCTCTTGCTCGTCGCAAGGCACGCTGGGTGGTCCGCGGCTTCTCCCAGCAACACAGCATCGACTACAACGAGACGTTCAGCCTAGTTGTCAAACTGGTGACGATACGGACCGTCCTCAGCATCGCCACTTCCCTTGCTTGGGCGATTCACCAGTTGGACGTGAAGAACGCATTTCTTCACGACCATCTCGAGGAGACAGTCTACTGCCAGCAGCCTCCCGGCTTCGTCGACCCCGTCGCCCCTGACCATGTCTGTTGCAGAAATCATTGTACGGCCTAAAGCAGGCTCCCCGGGCTTGGTACCAGCGGTTCGCCTCCTTCATCAGACAGCTCGGGTTCGTCGCCTCCACCTCGGACACCTCCCTCTATGTTTACAAGAAGGGCACAAGCCTCGCCTACCTGCTACTCTACGTCGACGATATCGTCCTCACTACCTCGTCCTCGACTCTACTCCAGCACATCATGGCTCATCTTCACTCTGAGTTCACCATGACGGACCTCGGCGATCTTCACCACTTCCTCGGCATCTCCGTCACGCGCTCCCCCGACAGACTGTTCCTGTCCCAGCGACAGTACGCCCTGGACCTTCTCCAGCGCGCCGGCATGGCTGAGTGTCACTCTACGGCGACTCCTATTGACACTCATGCCAAGCTCTCGGCGACGACAAGCTCAAGGATGGCTCCGAGTACAGGAGTCCTGCAGGGGCCCTCCAGTACCTCACCCTGACTCGACCCGACCTTACGTATGCAGTTCAGCAGGTGTACCTCTTCATGCATGATCCCCGCGAGCCTCATCTCGCGCTGATCAAGCGCAACCTGCGCTACATGAAGGGCACTCTGTCCTTCAGGCTCAACATTGGTAGCGGCCCTGTCCAATCCCTGACCGCCTACTCCGATGCGAACTGGGCTGGTTGCCCAGACTCACTCCACCTCTAGCTTCTGTGTCTATCCTGGGGACAACCTGGTGTCTTGGTCCTCCAAGCACCAGAGCACAGTGTCCCAATCCAGTGCTAAGGCTGAATACTGAGCTGTGGCTCATGCTGTTGCCGAGTGTTGTTGGCTTCGACAGCTTCTTCACGAGCTCCACATTCCCCTTGTTCAGCCACCGTTGTCTACTGTGACAATGTGAGTGCTGCCCACATGACAGCCAATCCGGTTCATCATCGAGGCATGAAGCATATTGAGATTGACATCCATTTCGTCTGGAGAAGGTCGCCTTGGGACAGGTCCGAGTCCTTCATGTGCCATCGTCCCATCAGTTCGCGGACATCATGACGAAAGGCCTCCCGGTTCAGCTGTTCACTGACTTTAGGTCCAGTCTTTGCGTCCGGAAACCTCCCGCTGCGACTGCGGGCGGGTATTAGGCAATGTATAGCCGTATATAGCTGATTCATAGCTTTCCATGTATACTTGATTGTATCCTGTATACCAAGCCATATTGGCTATTATATTAAAGGTCACCTCCCTCATT
>NC_028454.1:41070784-41262600 GCF_000263155.2 Setaria italica | reverse complement strand
TGGTATCGAGTATACAGGCAAGCCTATAAACAGCTATACAATCTCTAACACCCGCCTGCAGTCGCAGCAGGAGGATCTCGGACGTAAAGATTGGACCTAAACTCAGTGAACAACTGAACAGCCAAGCCTTTCGTCAGCTATACAATCTCTAATACATTCTTTTCAGTCTCTAGCTGTAAATTGACGTAGTATATGCCAAACTTTAGGACCAACTGGTTTCAAATGTGATCTAAGAGATAATTGCGGACCAATTAAAAGAGATAACCTTCCAGGCTAAATTCCTCTAGTCAGAATGGCATTCAATGAGCATACCATTCTGGAGTTTCATATTTGGTTCCAAGTGAAAGTATTTAAATCTGTGCATCTTTGGCAAATTTCCCCAAATAAACACCAATGCAAGAGAATGATTTAGGCATATATTAATTGTTTTTTACTCCACTGTTCATGTCTCTAGTTATTCCAACCTTATCCTTTCAGCCTGGTTTTGTAGTCTGTTATTTTGACCCTGATTTTGTAGTCCCTTGTACATTTTACCTTACAACATTGTTAACAAAAACAAATAACAGGACCCCCCCAGGTACAGGTCACCAGTTGAAATGCTTATGCAAGCCTTCTGAAGAACTAATTTTTCTAATCGGGCATGGCCACGGAAACAGAACACATGCATTACGGTGTTTGGATGCCATAGATACTGCAATATCTAATTTTACACAAGAATTAGAGTAAGTAAAATTATATATAGCTATTCAGGATTGGAAATAAAAAATGTCAGTTCAAAAGATTGGAAAGCACCTGGACAACATAGTTTCCGTATTGATCCTGTGCCAACATGCATACAGATTGCAATATCTCATCCATGACTATTTGCTGTGTTTTTGGATCAGCACAGTGTTCAAGTACTCTCTGTATAGAGACAAGGAAACTGTGAGTCTCATCAACACGAGAAGGGACAGAACGCTTACATATAGGCGCTGAACTTGAAGGTATACCTGAATGACTCTGCAGCCGTAAGGGTGGGTGGATAATGGAACAACATGACCATAGAATGTTGATATTACAAACTGAATAGAATCTTCTGGGACACGTTCAATACATTTCTGGATGACATGGTTTCCATTTTGATCACGTACACATTTCATGATATGACCATCAAGCTCGGTAACCATCTTTGTTTTCTGGTCCAGATCAACCACCTCTATTGCCTTCAGTGATGTGCAAATAGATTGGGTCAGGTAATTGTATCCGAGGTGCATTTTTTAAGGAAAAAGGGCAAGAGAAGAAAGGGAAAGAAGCCCCACAAGAAAGAGAACTCTTCGCAGCACTGATTGTATCGAGTGGTTGAGTAACAAATACAAACAAGAATCATTTAGTACCTTTTGGATAACTCGGCATCCATACATCTGAAGACTGAGAGCTAATACATGGCCAAACAGTTTATCAGCCAACTCCCTCCGTTGTTCTGCGCTTCCATGCTCAAAAAACTGGGAAAATACGCATGCAAGTCACGGAATCTTCAATCAACCTTGAAACATGTTTAGTTCTCATCCTAACAGAGAATCTTCAGGTGTAAGAAAAGAAATACCTTCTGTACCACATAATTTCCAAATACATCAGTCATCAATGATAGTGCATGAGGCATGATCTCCTCGAAGACCATGTTCTTTTCCTCGACTGTTGCGGTTTCGAGCTTTTGCTGTATGAAACGGCTTCCATATTGGTCAGCACTACAAAAACCAATGCAGATCAGAAAATGTCACATCCAAGTAGTCCACAACCATAATCCTCAAGTAAAAATAGTTCAGTTAGTAAAGCATCTTCAAACTATCAATAAATTATTGTGGCAAAAAGTAGCAGACACAAACTCTATATCAGATAGATTAAAAACTCAAGATTTATTTGCACCATTGACCTTTCCTGAACATATCTACTTGCGTGCCCTCAAAAAAAAGAGAACATATCGACTTGCAGAGGCAATAAATACAAGACAATGCTCATCAAGATATCAGTTAGGCATTTATCAGATTTTAAGATAAATATGGAGTATATCTGTATTCCAGAAAGGTACTATATGACAAAGCATACCTAAACTCAACCACATGCCCAGCGATCTCAGCAAGCTCAAAACTTCTCGCCTTGTTACTTTTAAACTCATCCAGAAGTGAGGATGGAAAGTTCTCATTCATGTAGCCACTTGGATCAGAGGTCCATCCACCCAAGTTTCTTAAGTTAGAAGGAAATCTCAGATTCCGCTCACCAAGCCTTAGTGGACTGCCAGGACCAGATGGAGAAGCAACTGGACTGCCCAATGGGCTTCCTGGGTATGCCATGCCCATGCCAAAAGGTAAATTGCCATAGTACCCATGATTTGAAGCGTTTGATTTACCTAAAAGTGGCATTTCATATTGCTTCTGCTGCTGAAGCAAAGCTTCAATATAAGCTTTTTGAACTGCAGTTAAATTACCATATGAGTTACCCATGTAACCTCTTTCCAAGGAAGGATCACCATAGCTGCCAGCTCCCTGTGTTGCATACTGCGTTGCCTTCAAGTACTGGACATAAAACGGGTCAGAAAGAGGAGACTGAAGACCTGTGGGAGCTTGATTACCACCTCGACCAAGGTTATGAACATCTGTTAGGCTCAACGTAGGTGAAGCTAAAATATTGTTTCCAAGGTTTCTTGAATCTGCACCAAGTGAAGCTATAGCAGATGCAGCAGCAGCACTTTCAAACAAAGGGGGCATCATAGAAGGCAAACCTGGGCTGAGTGGATATCCACTAAGCCCATAGTTCAAAAAGGCTGAATTTATACCATCAAAATTCTGATGTTGAGCAGGAGAACCACCCGGGCTTTCATTAGAAGATGATGGGGACTTCTGATATGAACGAGCAGATAAAGTAGAAGATCTTTGCATTTCCAAATGTCCATCTGATCTTGTGTTGGTACTATTTCTTAACTCTGCTAAACCAGCCATGCTGTTGTTAACGTCAGCAAAAGAAGTATTAGATGGTTGTGACATCGATGGCATACCCAAATATTCATCATCAGTTCCTAACATCACAGGATGCTGCTTATTATTGACTTGGGCAGCTCCAGCTTGTGAGTCAAGAGAAAATTTCTGCTGATCACTTGTCCCTCTCTGAAAGTTTGATCGACTGATGTTGTTATTACCATTCAAGGTACCACCTTTTGATAAGTTCATGCTTGACAATGCAGATAAAATATCATCAGCCCCAACTGCTTTTGAGGATACAGTGTTGAATGGCGAAGAGGAGCAATTCAGTTTCTTCTCATTGGAAGTAATCCTAACACCAACAGGTGGAAGGCCAGGACTAGGAACCCTTGCAACATAATGAGGATCTGGTGTAGCATTTCTGGAAACAGATGAACCCAGAATAGATGCAAACGTCTGAGATGTGGATGCATTAAGACTGTGACGACCACCGACATTTTGCACATTCCCAACAGGATGATGAGCTTCCAAAATATCAGTATGCACAGAATATTGGTTCTCAGCAGAATCCACTGGTTCTTGATTGTCAAGAAAAGAATTGCGACTGGCCGCACGGGAGGGATGCTCTGAAGTAGGTGTTCTGCGCCCAATATTGTCCTGAAACAACCCACATGAAACTAAATATGATGTCTGTCCAATAAAAGGTGTAGAAAGGCATGGGTAGATGAAAGCATAAATATATAAGTTAGACATGGTACGAATGTACAGAAAATTTTGAAAGTAGTTGTCTAATAGCAAATATTATCCGGAAGCATGCACACGGGTGCAAGCATCAAAGGTTTGCTTTCTCCTGTCTAAAACTTTATAAGAAAACTTGTTAGCAAATTCTACAAAAAGACAAACAATATCTCAAGATGGTGCTAAAACCATGGCATTCACAAGACCTACAGGCGTGTCACTATAACAGTTGTACCACTAACACTGACTTTAAGTGAATCTGATTCACTGTCATCCCCGATGCATGAGCTTGAACTGAGGAATTGAAGACACCATGTAATTACGACTCCAGTTAGGACCAAAAGTACCGAAATCCCCATGCTACTCCATAACCTAATGAGAGTAACATGTACCAGAACCTAATGAACAGCAGCCCAAACCATCTAGAAAATAATTTAAAACACCACATTCAAAATTGAACTTCACATGTATAATATCACTAAATTAACAACTAATAGCAAAGTGTAGCTACCAGAATAATGCACAAGGTAGAAGCCATTAAGTCTAACTATTCTTTCGAATTAAATTCAACTTCACTCAAGATAGGATTCAACATAAACAAAATGAAGCAGATTTTGCAACCCAAATAAGATCAGACCTGCAGGATATCCGCGAAGCTACGCTGCCGCCCGAGCGATAAACCAATGAGCCCATCCCCTCCACCATCCACCCACTCAGCAGCACCACCACCATCAACCCTGGCTTCCTCCTCCTGCTCAGAACCAGGATGCTGCGGAAATAGAGACCTACCCACTGCAGTCCCCGTCCCCTGTACCGCGTCCTCTTGCCCCACCTTCCTCCTGTCCCCAATCCCCCCAACCACCCCAGCTTTCAGGCGCTGGGTTGACCGCCAATCCTCCTTGGACAGCACCGGAGGCGGCAGCCGCGGGTTCAGATTTCCGTGAGAGTAGTAGTACGACAGGTAGGCTGGGTCGGCTCGGAGCTCCTCCTCCGAGAGGAGGCCACCATGCCCATTCAACGCCTCAGCAACAGGAATCGGGGCAGCCGTCACCGCAGCCTCCGCGTCGCCGCGGAGCAGGCCGCTGATGGCGTTCAGGGAACCCTCTATGGTCGGCGGCGCCGACCCGCTCCTGAACATGCTGAGTTCACGCTCCCGCTCCCTTTCGCCCGCGTCTACCGGGCGCCGCCGCTGACCACCGGCGCCGGAACTAAGCAGCGCGTCAAGCTCGTCCTCCAGCTCTCCCTCCCCACCGCCGCCGCCCATCTCCGCACGCATCGCCACGGCGCTGGCGCTCATCATCCAACAAACCCTAGGAGCACAAATCACAGAGAATGAGAGGATGAGCACGCCGAAACCCCAAATGGAAAGCTCGTACAAACGCCGCGCCCAGTTACCTCCTCGCGGCGTAAAGGCGGCTCTGCACGATCCAACCCCGCACCAACTAGCACGAGAAGAAGGGCTCAGTCACAGGAGACGAAGCTCTCCCGACCCCCCAGGCCAAAGCACCATGGAATCCAGCGGCACCAGCCCGATCGGCGCGCGGGCCGCCATTCCAACACCGATTTCTTCGGGATTCTGGAAGATCGGGACGGGAAGGAACGATTCGGGAGCGCTCAGGCTCAGATTGGACTCCGATCGGCAGGCGCCATTCCGGGCGCCAGAAGCTTCGAGCCGCTCGGAGAAGGGGATGGGGAGAGGAGGGAGAGAGAGAGAGCACACAGTAAGCAGCAGTGCGGAAGCGAGCCCGAGGAAGGAGACGGCGGAGTGATAAGCACGAGCCTCCGCGGCGCAGCCACCGTCAGATCTGAACGCCAACGGCAGAGATCTCCCCTGACGCAAGAACCCCTAGGGTTTATAACTTTTATTGCGGGCGATGGCGCAGCAGTTACTCCTTCCTGACCCCCGGGCCCCGCCGCCTGCGCAGAATTTACTCATTTTTTACTGTTTTTAGCAAGGGATCGAGATTAAAAAACTGTCCAGGAAACGCGATATTCAAAACTGTTGTGGGTCAAAGTGTTAGTTTTTCCACGGGAGACTGCGAGGTTAGTAGGTGGAGTAGTCGTTAGTGCCCGTCTCAGCAAAATTGTTGATTTAGCAAGTTAATTAATAGAGGGAAGTTTTATTCTCGTAATATTCATCTAGTGTAGTTATCGAGTTCGTAGTCTAGGCAACCGTGCGATAAAACTGTCCTTAGTCTTCTCTTTAATTAGGATTAGGGTCAAAGGTGGGCCCGGCGGTAAAAGAGAGCCCGGGTGGGACCCAAGCACGTGGATGTGCGCGCCACGTGTCAGGCCCTAGATTCGCTCGCGCGAGCGCGAGGACGGTGGCGGACCGGGGATGCGGCATTCTGACGAGGACTCCACGAAAAGAAAATCGCAACGAGCTTCCATTCTTGAGGGTAAATTCTGGATAAGCCCCAGAAGGGACGTCTTGTGATTTTCCCGCAAATGGAAGGTGGTGGTCTGTGATCCATGTGCCATTTCACCTTTGAAAGGAACTGGATAATCGTAGCTCTTGTTTTCTTTTTCTTTGAAGGAAAGATCCTGGTGACTTGGGTTTAGTGGTATATGAACTGATCCTGGCAATGGCATGTTTCTTGGTCCGTGGATATGGGTGCGCGTAAAATAACAAGAGAGGGGCTGCTTTCAGGAAAACCTTTGACCTATCCACGTCAGGTTTTCAAGATTTGTGTCTTGTAAATGGTCGAGTTTTCTAGTTCAAGATTACATTAGCTTCCACTACAGAGCATTAGAGTGGCGCACCATGCGTATGTGACCCCCTACGTCCTTTGCGAATGCATCAAGTTCTTTCTAATCGATCCGGTGGCGAAATTTTTGCATTATATAATGTGATACTTGCTTTTGTTCATCCAATTAGGGACTATGAACATGAATTAGAGTAGGCACTCTAATTTCACTCCTATTACTTATGTTTGCTTTCCTGCAGTTGACAAATTGTGTCGTGGTGCGTCACCTAATATTTGTGGTGGTAAGTAGTAACTTTGGCTTAAACGTGTGGTGGGCTAATGAATATGGAAGCATGTACAATAACACAAGCAGCGCCTGCATGTAGAAGACTCTTTGACATATCCGTCACACATTTGCGCTTTGCGAATGCGTCAAGCAGGCGGCGAAACTCTTGTATTATATAATGCGATGCTCATTTTCATTCACGAATTAGCGATTGTGAACATGAATTAGAGTAGGCACTCTAATTTCATTCCGTGTTGCATTTGCCCACATTATATTTGCTCTTTTCCGCGGACTTCTGCCATCTGCAAGTACAGTGGATTTGGAGCGGGACTCCTTTTCGCCGGAGATGGCTAGCCGTGGAGGATGGATTGTCCTGTTTGTTGAGTTTTTTTGCCAGTTTTTTAACGTGAAAAAGTTAGAAGCTCAAACAAATAGTAAATTTCTCATGCAGCTTTCGGAAAGCTAGAAACTCAAAAAAGCTAAATTTATATGGGAAACTGAAAAGCTAGTTTTCCAAGTTTTTCTTAGCTTTTTGAGCCCTAAAAGCTAAATATATCTTCTAAAAGTGAGTGTTGGCTTCTCGGAACAAAAAGCCAACAACAGTTTTTCAAAAAAGCTCAAAAGCTGCAGCTCAAACAAACAGGCCCTAAAACCGTATGAACCGCTGTTGCATTGGGAAAACCAAAACCTTTTATCCTTGAGATTGGCTTCACACCTTTTTTTTTTTTGCCGGATTACAACTTCAACAATGATGGGTTGACGGCTAGTATGAATGAGTAGCTGCGACTCTACGCTCAAGCTATGTACGTGAAGATGAGTCTAGACACAACAATGTAACACCCTAGTTTTGGGTGGTAAAAATTTTCTTCACATTATAAAAATAGGTAGGGACTTCCTCTGTTAACTTCAGTCAAAAAAATATATAATTAGGTATGCTCCCATCTAAAATATAGGTCTCTCTCTGGCCATTTTACTTTGAACACACAAAATTGCTACATACGTGATGCTCATCACCCCGGTACTTGTTTTTGTTGCGAGTAAAGAGAGTTTCGTCTACTAGGCGGGTGGGTTATTCAAGAGGTCAATGGACGCACGCATTCGCTTGCCTCAACAAAACAACAGAATCGGCCCACATCGGTTGCAGCTCTGATACTTGTGGGCTGAAATCACGAAAACTGGTCTCCAAGTCAGGACCAGCAGAATCGGATTCGATGCGGCTGACGTTTCTCCGAGCCGGAGTCCACCAGCATCAACCCAATATATGGCCATACAGACATATGTTGGGCTCGGCCGCTGGGACAAACGTCAATCCTTCGCTGCTACCTCACCAGATAACAGTCGCCTGGCGTTGACGACGATGCCTGGGACCAGCGGCATGGAGGCGTCTTTCTGGTGCTACGCGTGCAGCCGCCTCCGTCGACCCTGCGCTCAGGGCGAACCCGTCGCCGGCTGCACCCGCTGCGGCACCCCCGCCGCCGCGCTGGAGGGCATCGTCGACGTCGTGGACGCCGGCGCGTTCGTGCACGCCTGCCACCCGGAGGCCGGTCTCATCAAGCCCCCCGCGCCCAGCTTGCCCACCGTCACCATCCGCGCCGCGGGGCGCGACTGCGCCGTGTGCATGGAGGAGCTGAAGCCCGGGGTGATCGCGGCCGTCACGCCGTGCGAGCACGTGTACCACCCGCCCTGCGTCGCGCCGTGGCTCCAGGCCCGCGGCACCTGCCCGCTCTGCCGGGCGCCCGTCGCCGGCGCCAGCGACCGCGACGGCCTTGTCACGTGCCGATTTCCCAGCGGCCGGATCGGCCTCGGCCGGCGCGTCGCCGGGCGCATCCACGGGGTCAGGATGCTCGACGAGGGCGGAAAGCTCGTACGGCCCCGCGTGCTGCAGCGCGGGTTCAAGGGGGTGCACCTCCATGCTAGGATGACACTAGGAGCCTTGGTTAGCCGCGACCTCGATGTCGTGCCGGATGTGTAGTACTAGCATGTTATTTCCAATTTCCAGCATACATGTCTGTGTGCCTTATGAACTTTTGATGCATTCTTGTTTGTGAATGTATATATACTTGCATAGATAACCATGTCCAAAACGCTATGTTCCTGTTTCTTGAGTGGAAGGTGTACTATAGCACTGACTGAAACAATTCACTGGCTCTTTGATAAAGCCCTAGATCCGTTCAAGGACTATAAGTCAGATCAGAACAACCGAAAGATCCACCAGTTCATGCGTCACCAAAAGGTAACTACTCCAAATAGCTCTAGTGCGGGCATCGCCGGAAGAGTTCATCACTTCAAGCAAGCATGTTAAAACCAGTCCCCTAGAAAGAACACATATATGCAAACATTTAAGACGTTTTACTGTTTTTTAAGGTTAAAAGGGCGAAAAGTTTCGCCTTAAACTGGCGCCTTGTTTTGCCGCAACTGCGTGGCCGTGGGCGTGTCGGACGAGCAGTTGGTATAATACAACATAACGCGTTGGTGCTGGCAGAAGCGTACCCAGATCGTAGATAGTTTTGCGACATGAGGGTTTCTGGCAGTACTGCAGGACTGTTGCCAGTAATCCGTTTGGCTCAAGTGCAAGTGCCATGTCGGATGAGAAGAACTGAGAGGGCCTGCAAAGTGCAAATTAAACCTTGTCATATCCAAAAGTTCCATCATTCTGATCTGTTCTGTATGAATTTCATAGTTTTCGTAGCTCGTTGTTCATTGCTGTTGTATCTAAGGACGAAGGAGTAGCGACATTATTTCTACTGATGATCAATGAAAAAAAAATCCTACGATGAAACTCCAGGTGAGTTCGATCAAGTAGGAACTAGAACGTATTCCAAAAAAACCGCAAAAAGAAATGTCAAGAATGGGATTTGAACCCATGCCCTTTCGGACCAGTACCTGAAACTGGCGCCTTAGACCAACTCGGCCATCTTGACATTATGGTCCGTTGTTTATTTCAAACAATTTATTATATTCTACAACGCAACAACAGCACTAGCACCAATTATGCGTCATGCAGCAGACAATAAAGCCACTCGCGTTGTTTCTACTGTGCCACGCCCCCAAAATCTTGTACCGACGCCGATCAATCAAACCACAGCTGGCTCATACATCGGCAGCCGAAAGCAATTGGCCCGTGGACGGTGGGGGATCAGGAACCACTCACTCTTCTAGTGCAAGAGTACAACCAACAGTCCAACAGGCCGTGATATCTTTTTCAAGGGCCATAGTACTCCGATCCCCTCTCGCCAAACCATAATGATCGCTGCCGTTCCGGCCGCGGCGCGCCATCATAAACGGCGAAAAGGCCCCACGACTGGCACCAAATTGAGCCCCCTCGCCCCGTGCAGTGCGGTACAGAGATGACATGCTCCGCTCGCGCACGCACGCAGGTAGGCAGGCTGCGGACAGACAGGCAGCTGAGCGCCCGGTCCCGGGGACGGGGAGGACCGGAGGAGCACCAGCTCAGCTGGTTCGTGCCGTCGTGCGTGCCCAACTGCACGTCTACACCTACACGCAACTGCAGCGCTCCATGATTGATCGAAAACCTCTGGTGTCTGGACCGGGCAGCTCGACTGCTGGAGCAAGGAGAGCATCTCTACGCACTGTGCACTGCTTGTGCAGCAGCAGCAGATGTGGTGGTGGTCTCGCGAGAGCGACACCCAGCTGCGCAACCAGATGGAGCTGATCCAGCACTGCACCGTCCTTGGCCCTTCGCCACCCCATCCACATCCTTCGACATGGACCAATAGACCATGGCATGGCGTGGCACGGACGGACGGATGGATGGTCCATCCATGGCTGCATGCATTGCCGAGCAGGAGTCTAGCAGCACAAGTGCCGGCTCTGGCGCTCTGCTGCACCTGCACTACGACTCCACCTACCAGGGCCTCCGGTCGAGAAAGCTAGAATAATCCTGAGAGGAACAGCGCACCCATGACGCGTCGCGTGTCAGTGGTATCTTGTTCTGTTCGCCAGTACAGCGCCGATGTGTGATGATGGCCTGATGGGCCTATCTCCGCCGAATGATTGGAAGTCTCGTGCCGATCCACCCGTGGCTCCATGCGTAGCGCGTCAGCGCAGCAAGTCCGCTCGAACGGCACCATCATTTCGGAGCGTTTAGTTCGTTATGATCGCTGAATGCTGATGAGTGATGCGCTGTCATTTAGGGACCGCGCGCGACCCGATTAGTCTGCGAGGGTTGCTGTCGTCGTCCTCTCCGGAATCCGGATAGGTAGCCGCCGTGGAGCCGGCGCGGGGCACGGGCACGGGCGGTGGTCGGCGGCGGCAAGAAGTCAAGGGCGGGGCGAGGCGCCCGGCCCGGCAACTTGGGGTTGGACGGCTGGACTCTAGGCTCGTTTGGATGAGCGCCGATACGAGCCAGGCCAAAATTTGGCAGCTGGCCGTAGATTCAGCGGTGTTTGGACTCTGGCTATGATTCGGCAGGCCTGGCCTCCGGTAGTTCATTTTGGCGCACTTTGGCTGGTCAAGTTGGGGCGGCTGGATCGGCCGCCGAATTTTGGCCGCGCCGACGCTTTGGCAGGGTTAGCGTGCGGCAGAATCCAAACGTCCCCCTAGTGCCAAATCACCCTATGCTCGTGAAATATCTGGGTCGATATCGTATCAATCATAGATATAGGAAAATGAGTGGATAGGACTAGACGAGCAATAGCATGTTGCATGGACTCAGGTGCATCCTGCATTCCGTTTCGTGACAATTTTTGTCCGACGAAAGCAGCCTCTAAACCAATGCAGCTTCAGCTGCTGTTTCCAGCTATTGTCTACTTCACAGTACCGTTGACTAGTAGCTCGGAGACACCAGCAGTCCACAGTAGCAGTGGATGATAAGGGGTGTTTGGATACGAGGTGCTAAACTTTAACAGTGTCACATCGAATATTCGGATGCTAATTAGGAGGACTAAACATAAGCTAATTATAAAACTAATTGCGGAACCTTATGTTAATTCGTGAGACGAATCTATTAAGGGGGCGTTTGGATGTCAGGGGCTAAACTTTAGCCCTGTCACATCACACGTTCAGATGCTAATTAGGAGGACTAAATATGAGCTAATTAAAAAACCAATAGCAGAACCCATAGGCTAAATCGCGAGACGAATCTATTAAGCCTAATTAATCCATCATTAGCGAATGGTTACTGTAGCACCACATTGTCAAATCATGGACTAATTAGGCTTAATAGATTCGTCTCGCGAATTATACTCCATCTGTGCAATTAGTTTTGTAATTAGCTTATGTTTAGTACTCCTAATTAACATCCAAACATCCGATGTGACAGGTATTAAACTTTAACAGGTGTTTCCCAAACACCCCCTAAGACCAAATTGGCGATTCTTACTGGAAGTGGGGGAATTACGTCGTCCCCGAGGGCACTCGTGCTTGTAACCCGCTGACAGCGGTGGACTACGCGCGCTTTGTTTACTGGGGGTGATCAGGGTCCTGCCACTGCCAGGACAGACAGCGGAGCAAATCTTCTTTAGTGCTCTGTACTCTGCAGACTGCGGTCGCAGCCACACTTCTAGTTTTTTGAATTTACGCCCGCGCCAACCAAGAGATAGGTGCACGTCCACATTGGATTGGTTAACGCGACTGTCAAAAGGTTATTAGAGAACGAATGGTCCGGCGGAACACGAGCTAGGGTTATTATTTTATTAATCGTACAAGGCCACCAACGCGACCTAACAAACTAGCGCGAAATTGTGCCCTTGTTTACTTCCCAAGTTGGGCCTTGTTTAGTTGTTGAAGTTGGGAGGTGCCAAATTACTGTTACAGCACTGTAGCACACTGTAGCGTTTCGTTTGTATTTGTGAATTATTGTTCAAACATTGACTAATTAGGCTCAAAAGATTCGTCTCGCAAAGTACAACAAAACTGTGCAATTAGTTTTTAATTTCGTCTACATTTAGTACTCCATGCATGCACCGCAAGTTTGATGTGATGGGGAATCTTCTTTTTGCATAGTGCCAAAGTTGGGAGTTGGGGGAAACTAAACATGACCTTGGGAGGTGCCAAATTGACATTTTGCCATAAATGCGACACTGTAGCGTTTCGTTTGTATTTGTGAATTATTGTCCAAATATTGACTAATTAGGCTCAAAAGATTCGTCTCGCAAAGTACAACAAAACTGTGCAATTAGTTTTTGATTTCGTCTACATTTAGTACTCCATGCATGTACCGCAAGTTTGATGTGATGGGGAATCTTCTTTTTGCATAGTGTCAAAGTTGGGAGTTTGGAGGGAAGTAAACAAGGGCTGTATCTGTGTCGTGTCATGCAACTAACTAGGCTCGCAGGTGAGGCGGGTTGTGGGCAGCCGCTAACTCACAAAGCTTGCCGCAAAATTAATTTCGCGGGCTTGCAGCTGGCCACTGATCCATCTGCTTTAAGCTAATCCCAATGAAGAGTTTCATTTTGATGTTTCCAAGATAGCCACATAAGCAACATGAAAATGAAATTGTGTTTGAAACTACCTCTACAATACAAAATTTCATGGTGTAGTTTCATATGCACTACATACAAGACACAAACTGTGTTGTTAACTGTGCATACATGGTTTCATCTAGATGAAACCCCTCTTACCTCTCTCCTCATTAACTCACTGCCACATCATCAAAAATGCTGACATGGCACCCTAATTAATGTGCATGAAACCTCTATGAAACCTGCACTGGGATTAGTCTTACGGTCATGTATTTCGTGGTCAGGTCGCAGAACCCGCAGTAGCCCGCCTAGGTCCGCATCAAGTGTGTTTGAGTGTTTGGATCGTTAATCCTGATTAAAATTCATGTCACATTAAATATTCGGAAGCTAATTAGTAGGATAAATATGAGCTAATTATAAAATTAATTACACATGGAGGCTAATTTACGAGATGAATCTATTAAGCCTAATTAATTTATCATTATCACATGTTTACTGTAGCATCACATTATCAAATCATAGACTAATTAGACTTAATAGATTCGTCTCGCAAATTAGTCTTCATCTATGCAATTAATTTTATAATTAGTAATTAATATCTAAACATTCGATGTGACAGTAATTTTAGGAGGTGCTAAAAAACAAACACCCCCAGTTTGTCCACTGCTATGCGAGTCAGCGAGGCCGCGGAGGCGCAGCTGGAGGCAGGAGCGGAGACAGCCTCGATTCCCTTGGCCCCGAAGGCGCAGGAGCCGGCGGAGAGCATACGGAGGTTGGCTGCCGCCGCGGCGAGCACGGCGACCAGTCGTTAGTGACCGCGTGCAGGGAGCGAAGCTTGAGGCGGCGCAGGCCCGGGCCGAGGCGGTCGGCGACGAGCGCGAGGTCCGGGTCGCCGACGCTCTCGGCGCGGCGGTCGCACTTGAACGCGAGCTTGGAGATGGCCAGGGTCGAGCGCGAGGCGGAGGCGTGAGACGGCCTCGGCGGCGAGCTAGCGGCGGCAGACGAGGGTCCGCGGCGCTGGCGGTCACCGAAGCCGAGGAGGCCGAAGACGAGGGCGAGGAGGAGGTCGGCGGTGCGGTCCTCTCCGGCCGGCGGCAGCCTCGGCGATGGAGGCGAGGAGCTGCCGCGGCGGTGCTGTCTTCTCCGGCGGCCTCGAGCTTCGCCTACGTCCGCATCTACTAGTGGTAGTGGCGGACAAAGCGTTCTGGCTCTGCACATACATGGAAGAAGAACGCGTTGCACTCATGTTCCTCACCCCAGCGCATGAGATGACGGGTGGAGAAGGCCGGCGGGCGACGGCAAGAGAATTAGGCTTAATAGATTCGTCTCGTCGTTTAGCCTTCACTTATGTAATGAGTTTTATAAATAATCTACATTTAATATTACTAATTAGTATCTAAATATTCAATGTGACGCGTGTTAAAAATAAGTAAAAGTAACTGAACACCCCCGAAGCTGCGGCATGCGGGTCGTTGCGGCTTCTCGCGGGTTTTGCTCTCGTCCCGCGGACTTTGCAGACAAACTGATGTTAGTCCGCGAAAAAATTGCAGCTGGATGACACCGACCACGAGCGGTGATTTTGCGGGGTGGGTACGCGGCCTCGTCTAAGATCCCGCCCCGCCTGCAAGCCTACAACTAACACACCGGTTCGGACGACGCCCGCGCGTGGCGAGTCTGCGCCGGCGCCGCGTGCGCAGCGCGGTAGTAAAACTCCATTTACCAGCCAAACTCTCGCTGCACATCACAAAATCATATAGGGCGTGATTGGATGGCCGACCCTCCCAGCCCACTCCGCATCTGTGAGCCAGGATGCAGGTTCCTTCTTTCGAGCTGCTGTTCGGTTGCTTGATTTTTTTCTCGTTTTCCACGCCTGGAGCCTTTGAGTGCTCGTGCTTGCACCCTATGCTGCATCAGTCGGGCTAGGCTCGCAAGAAACGCTCGATTCCTACGGGTGTGATTGATGCCTGCTCCTAGCCAGGTCCGTTCCTAGGAACCAGGCTCTCCGTGGTCAGCCTAAGAGCATGCAAGAGCTCTTTATTGGATGGTATGAAACCACACATGCAGGTTACCAAGAGCAAGCTCTTTATTGGATGGTATGAAACCACACATGCAGGTTACCAAGAGTAAGTGATTAGTTGTCTGAATGTCTATATCTCCCACCTCTATAACATTGCAGGTCACGTGCTTCTGCACGCATCGCGTGAGCTAGGTTTCCAAGAAACGTCCAATCTCTCCGCACCATAGGAGCCTAGCTGCGAGGCCGCTTTTGCACCCGGGGACCTAGCTCAACCCCTAGCACAGGCATCCAAACGTGCAGAACTTGCATCCCGGGAACCAGATGGAGGGGCCGCAGGCATCCAATCACGTCCTATATTTCGAGCGAGCCCTGGCTCGAGCTGTACGGCCGCATGGTCGGAGCCTGACCCGAGTGCTTATCCAGCAAACCAATCAACTTGAAGTTGCATCACCTGAGCGAGGCCAAGGGAGATACAGGTAACCAATCGCACCCATAATGAACACGGGGCCGCGGCGTGTCATGCATGATAGCTGCTAAAATGTCCCACTGCTGACGGCAAATTAAGCTTGCTCGCCCCCGTGCTCGGCACCGCACAGCCCAGACGACAGGTTTCGCTCGCGCAAGCAGCACGCGGTGCACGCAGGCGGCTGTCTGACCTCTCCCCGCCCCGACCAGCCGCCGCTGCGTCGCCAACAACCAGCGGCAAACCCCCGCGCGCCCGCCATGATTGCTCGCAATCCCCTGGGTCATCAGCCAGAGCCAGCCATGGCCTCGCGAGAGCGACCCCCAACCGTGCAACTACATCGAGCTGATCCAGCGCCACCACCTGCCCCCCCTACTCCTTGGTCCGTCCGCCCAGCCATCCTCGCACCCGTTGACGTGGGTTCGACCGAGAGTCTTCGAGCCAGGAGCCCAGGACCATGCCATCATGGATGCATGGTCCATGGCTCCACGCATATCGACTAGCAGCAGCGCCTGCCGGCTCGTGCTTCTCAGCGGCACCACTCATCATCTCCATGACTCCACCTACCCCAGGGCCCAGGTCCCTCCCGGGGTGGCAGGGCCCGATTCAGAAGCGAGCTAAGGATAATCCTGGGAGAAGAGAACAGCGCGTGCGTCACATGTCAGGAAGTTTGTTCGCCGGCCCCGTCAGTGCTGACGAGATGGACCTAGCTACGCCCCCTGTCGAATGATCGAATCCCACATGCTGACGCCTGGCGCGTCATCAGAGCAAGTTAGCGTTCGTTTTGCATCTTTTTTAAGTTTAGTTCGATTGTTTGGGTTGCTGATTGGATGTCATTTAGGTCCATGCGACCGGTGAGGCGGCCAGTGATCCCGATTAGTCCGCGTCTTCGCGAGAGCTGCCGGCTGCCGCCACGGACGCGTGGAGCCGGCGGCATGGCCCGTGGGCGACAAACAAGTCAAGGCGATCGAGTCGCTGGATGGAAATGCTGCAGCTGCGCGCTGTTTCCAGCTGCTGCTACTCCTCTAGTCCTCTAGGCTCCAGTGCTACTGTAGAGTGAGTTAGTGACCGACCGCTGATAAAAACTAGTGCAGGATGGCCCCTGAAACAAGGGGTTTTAGCGAGTGACGCGACGACGTGCTCGGTCCTTGTAACAATGCGTGCTGTTCCCCATTTCTTTTTTCTCTTACGAACGTGTTGTTCCCCACGACATTTCGCATTTCTTTACGTACTAGAAGCAGGGAAGAATACAAACGCCTTCTCCGAGGCCATTCGTGCTTGTAACCCCGCTCTGCCCGCCGTGCACGTCCTCCGTGCGGTTTTTGTTTACGGCCATCAAAGCGTGCCGGCCAGGACAGACAGCGGAGCAAATCTTCGTAACTTCTTCTGCAAACCGCATTGTCGTACTACGCGTGCTGCAGTACTGTTCTTTTCCTCCTCGAATTTATGCCCGCGCTAACCAAGACACGTACACGTACCACACACCTACCCTAAAATAACGAAACTGTCAGCAGTAGAAGAGTGGCCTAATGGTAGAACCCGGATTCAAAGTTGCGAATTGCTCGCGAACAAAGCGCAGCGGAGAGGCTCATGATTACTGTAGCTACACAAAGCACCCGGCCGGCCTACCTACACCGGCTAGGACGGCGCCGGTAGCAAAAAGGGTCGGCCCGGCCGGCCGGCGCGGCGGCTAGCCGGAACCGGCAAACCGCGTCGCGCTGACGGGTGGCTAATGAATGCCTTGCGCCCGGCGCGAAAAGGCTTGGCGCTCTGGCTCGCCTTTACGCTGCGGTACTTGCCTTGGTTACGTAGCTTGAATGCTCTGCCTCCCTCCCCTGCTCTGCTTGGAAACGAAGGCAGGCATCGCATTCACCGCACCCCGTTTGATGTGAGCTGTACGCGATCGACGTGGTGGTAGCTCCCCACACTGCTGGTAACTTCCGTCCCTGCAGAGTCCTGGCGGTAGATGAGAAGCATAACTCCGATGGCTCGTCGTGGCACGGATGATTGGACGCTTGCTTGGGTTTCGGTAGGATTTTAAAGTCTCCGGACTCCGGCCATTTACATAATACATTTACTGCTTCCTTTTCTTGGTAGTTTCTACCTCACGGTGATACCATCTAGAAGACGACGACGCTGTTCATAACTTCAAGCTGCCACCGTCCAAGCTTATTTTTATTTCAATTCTTCATGTTCATTTTGCTCTCGATCGACAACACAACACGAACCTATGCCGAGTTGATCATGGGATGTAGTACATGAACATTAGTCGAAGCGCTTTTGCGAAAAAAGGCGCTTGTTTTCGGCGGAAAACAGCCCAAAGATCCGGCCGTCCGGAAAGATGGCACTACCGCGTCGAACCTGTCGGGTTTAAATGGAGTAGGCTCATCTGAAGCGAAAAACCGTCGTGCTGGCGAGATCACGCCATGGTACAGTGCGGTACAAAAGCAATACCAATTGCTTGTCGATCTCGCCGTGGCATCAGGACACACTGCCTTGCGTCCGCACCGCACGCACGAACACGCCATATCAAATTGCCACCAATGCTTGCAACCGAGGGCGCCGAAAACGCAAAGACGCTGGGCCTAATACGAAAATGTGCCAAGCACGATTACGGACACAATTTGTTTTGGCACGTGTAGACAAGCTTTTCATGCGATGTTGGCAAGTCCACGACGTACTAAAACGTATAGGCCAGCAGGTAAATGCTGGAGCGTGCAGTTTTACCCCATGCAGCAGTGAAAGCTGCACAGTGCTAGACTGCTAGCGGTAGAGTGCTACAATATCCGTGACTAGCCGGCTAGCCCCCGCTGGCGGCCTGGCGCTCTCCGGTAGCGATACCCACAAGACGACAGGCAAAAGAACGCGGCTTCCCCTTCCCTGCGACAGCGGCTCGTCACGCGTCTCGCCCTGGCTGCTCCCGGCTCCCATCCTCATCCCATCTCAGTCACCACCACTCCAGTGCACTGCGCCTGTGCGCACTCGCCCGCGCCCCGCCCCCGCGCGCGGGGCGCCACCCCCCATAAAATCCACCGCGACACCGCCCGCGGAACCCCACTCGCGAATCCAACACGAGAGCGCATCGCCACCCTCACATCACATGCGCGCATAGGCCCCGGTCGAGCAGGTCGCAATCACCACCATGCCGCCCCCGCTGCTCGTCTGTCTCCTCCTCCTCTTGCTCGCCGCCGCGAGGCCGTGGCCCGTCGCGGCTGGGGCGCCGAAGACCGCGGCGAAGCCCCGCGTGTTCCCGCTGCGGGCGCGTCAGGTGCCGGCCTGGGCGCTGCCGCGGCCGCCGAGCAAGCTGCGGTTCCACCACAACGTCAGCCTCACCGTGTCGCTCGCCGTCGGCACGCCGCCGCAGAACGTCACCATGGTGCTCGACACCGGCAGCGAGCTCTCCTGGCTGCTCTGCGCGCCGGGACGCCAGGGGAACGCGAGCACCGCCGCCAGGGGCGCGTCGTTCCGCCCGAGGGCGTCGGGCACCTTCGCCGCCGTGCCCTGCGGCTCCCCGCAGTGCAGCTCCCGTGACCTGCCGGCGCCGCCGTCCTGCGACGGGGCTTCGCGCCGGTGCAGCGTGTCGCTGTCCTACGCGGACGGGTCCTCCTCCGACGGCGCGCTCGCCACCGACGTCTTCGCCGTCGGCGACGCGCCGCCGCTGCGGTCCGCGTTCGGCTGCATGTCCTCCGCGTACGACTCGTCCCCGGACGGCGTCGCCACTGCTGGGCTGCTGGGCATGAACAGGGGCACGCTCTCCTTCGTGTCGCAGGCCAGCACGCGCCGCTTCTCGTACTGCATCTCCGACCGCGACGACGCCGGCGTGCTGCTCCTCGGCCACAGCGACCTCCCCTTCCTGCCGCTCAACTACACGCCCCTGTACCAGCCCACTCTGCCACTCCCCTACTTCGACCGCGTGGCCTACTCGGTCCAACTCCTCGGCATCCGCGTCGGCGGCAAGCCGTTGCCAATCCCGGCGTCGGTGCTCGCGCCGGACCACACCGGCGCCGGGCAGACGATGGTGGATTCCGGCACGCAGTTCACCTTCCTGCTCGGGGACGCCTACTCCGCCCTGAAAGCTGAGTTCTTGAAACAAACCAAGCCCATCCTCCCGGCGCTCGACGACCCCAACTTCGCGTTCCAAGAAGCGTTCGACACCTGCTTCCGCGTGCCCGCCGGGCGCCCGCCGCCGTCGGCGAGGCTCCCGGCCGTGTCCCTGCTGTTCAAGGGCGCGGAGATGTCGGTGGCGGGGGACAGGCTGCTGTACAAGGTCCCCGGCGAGCGGCGCGGGGGCGATGGCGTGTGGTGCCTCACGTTCGGGAACGCGGACATGGTGCCCCTGACGGCGTACGTGATCGGGCACCACCACCAGATGAACCTGTGGGTGGAGTACGACCTGGAGCGCGGCCGCGTCGGGCTCGCGCCCGTCAAGTGCGACGTAGCCAGCGAGCGGCTGGGCCTGATGCTGTGACGCGGCTTGGCGAGAAGTAACTGCTCTGGGCCAGGGTTGGTTCCTCTTCCTCCAGGGCCTGGAGGAACCGCTGCCTTTGTAGGATAACCTAACGTTTCAGTTTGGAACTTGCTTATCCTGATCGTGCGTGTGGCATGTACAGTCTGTAGTGTAATCTGGAAATTAAGCGTGCGATGTACTGATGTGTTCACCCTTTGACTGAGCATGTAGGGTTGTGCTTTGTATGTAAAGAACTAAGATCGATGTGTACATGTACATCATGCAATGTACGGTCTGAAGCTTGACTTTCTTTGCTTATTTGGTTGGTTCTGAACGTCTGATGCAGCATCTCAGATGATTTAGCTGAATTTAGCAGGCGTAGCGTTATCAGTAACCCATCAATTTTGCTGACTGCTAACGCAAACATGAGACGTGATCTCTCGTAGAGCATCATCTGACACAATGTATTGCCATGTGAGCTCTAGTACAACATCCTTTTATTTTCATCATAAGCTTCTGAAATCCTGTGTGAGCTTTTGAGTTTTGAGAACCAAACCTCGTATATAAGATGGCTCGTTTTGTGCCAGATCAGACTCATGCTTTCAAATTCTGTGGGTTCGTCTCCCTCGACTTCTCATCCTTCCCATTTCTGTGAAGTTCGCTTGGGCGTAAGCATCCAGTGATGAAAATATCAGCGTGTACTATTTCAACGGGCCAACAAATTAATACAAATAACATTCAGATAACATAAAAGTGTCTGGTATCCTCTTGACATGCAATGAATAATAAGACCATTTAGTTCCATTCTCGCAAGATTTTAGATGTTATGCAAACAAACCCTTTATCAGAGAGCCAGCGCCTAAGATAAAGAACATTAGTTGAACATATTTGTGAACTGTCTGTGATCGATTGCAACCGAATACAATTTACATTGCAGCAGCTTATAAAAATACACCGTCCAGTAGACTACTAGACTGAAACAAGTAACAAAAAGCTTTCCTATTGCTTTGGCACAATGAAGAATTGAAGAGATGGGATCAAAGCGGCATATGGTGGATGGCATCATGCAGATGCTCAAGGCCAGCAGGGGTGGAGCTACGTGCAATCGTTTTGTCAGCTGACATCGACGATTTTGCCCGAAGCTCTTGTACCCTTGTGTTGTTTACGTGCCTTGACACTAGTAAAAAGCCATCGTGACACCGGCAGCCTAGCAGCTAGCCCATATAGCAACGGCCCACAAGGTGCAGGTCTTCTCGCCTTGCGTCAGCGGCACAGCGACACCTTGGGAACCGGCAGCTCCTCCGCCTCTGCGGCCTAGGCCAATTCCAAGACCAACGTGGTTACAATACCCCAAAGCCCCAATTCTCTAGTACAATTTCTTTACTTGACATGTAGAATTGATTAGGGATTTCAGGATTTGATCTTGGGTTAATTGGATATATGCTATTGCAACTATCCAAGTTTGGAGAACTACCGTTACAATTCGTCTATTTGAAAATATGTCATCACAATTCATTCTTTACTTGAGATGTGCCATTTTGTACATATTTGATGCCCTTGGACCCTTGTGCAGGTTCTGGTATTTTCGTATCTGTACTCGTTCGATTGGAAGATATCAAATAGAAATGTAATAACAACATCATTCAACCATGACTGACCACGGAGGGTGTTGAGGTCCGATCTGAGCATTGTAGTCTCCATCTTTGTATCCCGCAAAAGAAAGAAAGAAAAAAGACAGCACAATTAAAACCAAAAGGTAAACAAAACATGAAGGGACATTATTCTACCAAAAAAGAGTTGGTTCGCTGAAACTGAGTAGGCACCTTCCTACAGCACTTGGTGTGGCTGCCCTCCTGACCTTCCTAGTTTTGAAGATAGGCTTTCTCATCTCTTCTGGCGCTACATATCCCTGGAAAACAAAAGCGGCACACAAATTACTCTTGATTGACAAGACACACCAATACCTTTTGTTTCAACATCAGGTAGTGTGGCACATAATCTTCACCGAAAAGGAAAACCAAAATCACTGCCACCCTCCTTTTCATCTGAAAGTCATCATCTTCAGAACATCTTCGTCAGCCAATTATTCCCCAAATTTCATGTTTTCCTTTCTTAGCATTATAGAGCCCTGGGACAACAGCCTCATCTTATAGCGTACAACATAGGTTCTCCACACATATGGCGTATCCCATAGAGACAATATACTCCCCAAGAATGTATTTCTGAGTCCTGAAGACTAGTAACGTGCGTGCGTGCACGTAGATGCAGCATTCTCATAACAAGTTGCTGTGCATCACCAAGGCGCATTGTTTCACTAAACATAACACCAGTGCGATACAACACTCTCATGCGCTCATTGGTTTTCTTTTTGACATTTGCAAAGGTAAACATTGATAGAACATCAATAATCTCTGTGAAACAGTAATATCCAATCTCTAGTTTTGTGCTACAATAACAAAAATGTGACTTTATTAATGGAACGGCCATGTTAATTCAAAAATATAAGTCAATAACATACATCTAAAGAACATTATATTCTTTTACAAGATCATTATCCTAACTCTAGAAAGTAGTATGAATTATTTTCTATTTTTGGTGATGATACTGGATATTACTATTTCACTGAAATGTAACTCAATGTGACCCGTGAAACAGTAATTTTGCAATCCTAACTCAATGTACTCTGAATATTACTGAAATTTCACTGAAACAGTAATTTCAGAGTACTCTAAAAGTACTCTGAATCCTAACTTAATGTGATCAGCTCAGTAATTATGTCCCCTTAAATCAAGAGCTTGCTCGATCAACAACATTTTAACCTATCCAGTGGTACTCGTATCACTATACCAGCAATTGTCATATGATCAACAAAAATTTCTTACTCAGTCAAATATCTTGGTAATTTTATTTCTATCCCACCATGATCTCTTCGATCATTCTATCATATGAAAACTAATTTTCGCTTGACCATGGTTTCAAATATCTATTCTATAAAATTCAATATCATTATTTGCATAAGTTCTGTACCAAATCCAACATCAAATGTCCATTCCAATCAAGGGATCAATTATGACTGAAACCAGGACTTGTATATCTTATATATAGATTTTACCAAATATGGATTTGTAGTTGTCAGTAAAAAATCCATGCCTGTATGAAGCTGAATATACTTACAGATCACCATATCTGCAGTTGTAGGGCAAGACAACTTAAGTAAGAAATGATGGAATAAGCTCATTCGAGAATCTGAACTAAGTCGAATTAGGATCGCCGCTAGGATTGAAAGAGACAGAATAAAGATCCATTTCTCTGAAAAGAAGCAACACAGTGCGGATCTGACCAATCAGCTTCACCATGTGAAATGTGAACATCTCCTCCCTTACTTCGGCGGCTGAGAGAAGCATAGGAGGTGTCACCAGCACACCGAGGATTGTAGTTGATGCCACATCAAACATTCTGTCGTACCTCTGCATCAGGAGCTTATGGAACTCTCTGTCATCGACGTCCTCCAAGATAGTATACACAGGAATATCTTGCAAATGAATCGGTCGGCCAAGGTAAGCAAGTGATTAGCACAATAAATTAGCCTCAATTACTCCCTAAATATATGATTTTCTACCTAGAACTTAAGAAAAGATGATCTTTTCTCCCAAACACAACACAAATACATCATTAATGAAGCAAAATAGGATAAGAAATATGATATTTTCACCTCAATTATGCCAAGCAAATGTGGTTTTGTTTCTAAAAGTGACTTCCTTTTTCCCCGTACACATGATAAACATAGCAGCGAGGAAGAAAATGCGAGAGCTTAACCTAGATGATGCCGGACCCGAGCCCGGACCTGTTCCAGCTCTGGTTCCCTAGGGGTGGACACAATATAGGTGCAGGAGTGTACAAATGTACACCCAATTTTTGAAAAAAAAATTTAGTTAGCATGCATTAAAAATTATAGGTACACTTGTAACTGTGCTAGATTGTGTATAGTTGAGCTGAAATAAGATAAATAGCCTCATCGGCACCTAACTTGATTGATATAGTACTACATTCGGTGGTTGCTTGGTGTTCGGCCACTGACACAAGTTGGAAGGAACAACAAGCACCCCGAACGCTCAAACTAAATCTCGCTTCTGTTCAGCATTTGCCTACTCCTCCTCTTTCTTTTCGACTCATTCTGTTTGGATTAGGATTCGACATGCTTTTACATGTATTTTGGATCTCTACATTCTGGCATTTAGGAACACTTACAGAAATATACTTCGCTTAATCATATATATTTTTGAAATTTAAGTGGCTTATACTATATAAAACAACATGTAAATGTCATGACTGATGAAAGCATACCAAATAGAATAGAAGTTCTTATACTTGTGCATTATACCGTTTCAAGATTGTGCAAAGGTAACATAGCATGCTAATGGGCACCTATAAAAACTTTTACCATCCTAAGAAAATTTCTAGAATATTATTTGAATCAAATAGATATGTGATTTTTATAAGATAATATAAAAATCTTATAGAGGTTCTTACTTTTGACGATGTATATAGATAAAATATTTAATATATAGAAGATATTTTTATTCCTATATAAGAATGGTAGTGTGTATGTTTTAAAAATGATTATAGGAGGACATTGGTAAATTTTGATATTTTGTGAGGAAAACTACGGTGTGAGTGATTATATATAGCATAGAAGCTAATAGACCAGTGAGCCCATGACATATGTTGAGATGTTTCATGACACAAGTGAACTTAAGAGTGCATGCTTCTATGTGTTTAGAGTTGTTAGTTTATTGAAGGACAATTAATTAAACTTTATTTTAATTTGAATAATTTATAGGTTTGATTGAAAATAATATAGTATAGCGATATATATATTTAGGAGTAAAACATTAACGCAAATTGCGCTTGTGCGGGTCGGACTGTTGAGGGAAACCTACTCTCACTAATCTGGTGGGGGTGGTGTAACAACCAGGTTGCTAAAGGCTTAAGAATGACCATTAAAGTGTTAATGAAGAAATTGGATGATAAGAATGTATTATGGACCAAAGTCAACTTTGGGTCAAATTTGACCAAAAAGGCAAATTCAAGATTCAGATCTGAAGAAATTTGACAAAAATATGAATTCAAGTCTTGAAGTTATTTAGAATTCAGAAGAATCAAATTCAAGTCACGAGCATCTCAAATTCAAAGTCAAAGTGGTTGATTGGAAGTTACTGTTTCATATCTGAAAATTTTTAGTTTAAAAACAGTGATAAGCTGACAATTTGGAAAGTGATTTCTAGGAGATTTTTCATTGAAGCTAGGAGATGTTGTGGAACATAAGTGGACTCTGATATATAATGAATATATTGGACATGTTGTTGGCTAGAGAAAATAAATAATCCATATTTTAAAGGAGGTTCAAAGTTTGAAAGTGGTTTAGTTTTCAGCTCAGCTGTTAAAACTGAGTTAAGTCTGAAAACAGTGTCAAGGAGGCAACTTTGAATTTTAATTCTAGAAGTTTTTTCATATATACTTGGAAAGACTTTGAATTCCAAGTGAACTATGATATCCAGTAAACATTTTGAGCATGTTGTTGGACAAGGAAAGAGCAGGATTCCAATTTTTCTGGGAGCTCAAAGTTGGAATCATTCACTGTCAGTTTAATTGATGAAATTGAAAGGCTATCGCCGTTTAGTTCTAAGAACAGTGGAAAATAGCAAACTTTATCTTGAGTTTTTGGAAGAAATTGTATGTAAGAGTTGGGATTTCATATGCAAAATGGAACCCCTGTCATATGGTTAACAAGATCCAGTAGATGTTGGGTAAAATGAACCAACTTCAAGCAGTTGAATTTGAACTCAAAGTGAAGCATCGAGCTGTTTTTGAAGTTTCTGACGAAACTGAATGGTGGGGGGCGATTCAGTTCTGAACTGACCGAACCCTAGCTCAAGTTTGAGACCGAAATTCACGGTGATAGAGTGGTTGTTGGTCCTCGATGCAAATCAATCAAATGTAGAACCAAGGATCCTCTCCAACTTTGCTTAAAGGAATTCCTGGAGTTTGAATTACAAATCGGTCACAATTTAAGCTGAACTTTCGGGTGATTTGGGGAAAGAAAAGAAAAGGGAGGAGCATAACAGAGACGGCCGGTGCTACACAACTGTTTGCCACTAATGGCAAGAGCGGCGCCGCCGTGCCATGCGCCAGCACCGGCAAGGGACGCGAAAGCAAGCAGGCAGGCAGGATGTGGTACTCGAGAGGGTGGTAAGTGAAGAGTATCTTTGACCCCCTAAGTGAGTTTTGGTGATTTAATGATAAAAGCTTGAGTATCTAACAAAGTTTGAAGTGCATAAGCAGATTTAAATGGATTATTGGTCGTGGAGCACTTGTGATGGACCCCTCAAAAGGCAATGAAATGTTGAGCAGCATCTTATCTAGTTTAAATTTATTTTCGATTTGAATTTGAGTTTATGAATGCCTCACTATTAAGAGGGATGCGTGATCTCTGATCTTGATGATGAAAAATGTGCTCAAGATGACCTAACAAAACCTATGAGAGATACTATTTACACTTGCAAGTTACATGGGGGATAATTAGAAGTGCTAACCAGAGAGATTCGGAATTTTCCGGAAGTTTTCCTGGAATATTCTAGAAGTGGAGAGTTTCCGGAGGTCCGCATTTTTCTGGAAGTTTTTCTAGAAGTTTCGGAAGAGTCTCCGGAGGTCTGGATTTTTCTGAAAGTTTTTACGGAAAATTCCGGAGATACTCGAAATCTCCGGAGAAAATTCCGGAAATTTTCTGAATCTTTGTTATAATGGCTAGTTTTGGAGTGAAGGGGTATAAATACCCCCTCACCCTCTTCCTTTCGTCCTCTTTTGCCTCTGTACTGTTCTGATCTACAGAAACACTCTAAAGTTCCCTCCTTGCTCCCCTTTGACTTCCTTGTGAGATTTGGTGGGGATTTGAGGAGAAAATGGTGAGTGAGCAAGAGATTGTGCTAGTGAGCTGCAACTCCATCTCTTGAGCACTTTCGTTCTTCGTCAAGCCGGTAGTTCGTGTTTGTTACTCTTGGAGCTTCAAGCTCCTAGCCGGCTAGGCGTCGCTCGAACGAGCATCCAAGCTTTGTGGCTGCCTCGGGAAGTTTGTATTATCCCTTTAATTGAGTAAGTGACTCTAACTCGATGTTTGTGGTCGCTAGAGGGAGGAAAGTGGCTGGATGATATAAACCCACCCTTTGTGGGTCCTCAACGGAGACGTAAGCTTCATGGTGTGAAGCTGAACTCTAGTAACAAATCCTTGTGTCTCTCTTGCTTGTTGTTCTTGCTTTTATATATATTCTTGCATAGAAAACATATTTAGGATTTGTACTCGATCTCCTTTTCTAGTGTGTTTGAAGCTGCTATATCTTGCTGAAAAAACTTAGAATATCTGTGGAACAACCTATATTCGTCAATCTAAAATCTAACAGGTCAATCTTAAGGTTGTAGTTATTTTTGTAGAAATCCAGAAAAATCCGAAGATTTCTCCGAAAATTTCCGAAAATTTCGAAAATTTCCAGAACAATCTCCGAAAATTTCTGGAAGTGTCTCATAAGCTTGTTTTAAGTGTAAAATTTTCAGATTCGACTATTCACTCCCCCTCTAGTCGACATCCTAGATCCTTTCAGTAAGTTTTTGTATAAATCACCTTCCCGTTGGTGAGTTTATCCTTTCACCGAGCTCCTCTACTCTTCCAACTGCTCTCTGTCGGCGTCCTGCTCCGCCGTTGTTTCGCCACCGCCAGCGACTCCACCTCGCTAGAGACACTGCCCTGAGCCCCTAAGCCTGTCCTGACAGCCACCATCCCCACATCCTCAGTTCACCACCACCTTCTCCCTCGGGTCCGTCCGCCGCTTGTTCTGGTAATGGTCGCCGCCATGGAGATGCCTTATGCCGGAGTTCTGGTCATGGTCCAAGGGTCTAGGTAGGTCACGCATGAGCTAGGGATGGTTTAGGCCGTGCTTGTTGGCTTGGGGCTCGACCAGGTTGGCCGGATTGCCGCCATGCACCGCGCTTCGGCCATGGCCGCCGCCGTGGAGGGGCTTGCTCCGGCCACAGTTAGCTTGGGTGGAAGGGTGCGCTACGTTGCTTAGGTCGTAGTAGAGCTACCAGTGCCGCTTGTTGCCTTAGCGCTACCGCCGACAAGCTTTGCGCTGTCGTCCGCCAAGCGCCGCCGTGCCACCGTCCGTCTTGCAAAGTTCGTCGTCGATGTGAAGCCAACCACCCCTAGAGTACCATCAAGGGATACCGAGTAGTGTCGCGAGTCGTGTGGAGGTGTCCCCGTCACCGGGAACCTCGTCGCCGGCGAGCTGCCGCGCTTACCTGCCGGCCAGCTCTCGGTCAAGGCCGAGGGTTGGCTCTGTTGACCGGGGCCGCATGTCAGTGAGTGGGGGTAGGCCGTGGGCACGTGAGAAAAGTCCAGGGAGGGGGTTTTCAGGATAATGTTGATTTTTAGATTTAGAAAATAGATTTAAATTCCTACTTTCATATTTTATTCATTATAATTTATAGAATTGTCCAAATTTAGTGAAACCACTTTTATTAGGTGTATTTTATTTTCCTTTATGTATTAGAAATTCTAAAACCCTAGGATAAAATAGTAAAATTTAAGTATTTATTAATACCTTTGATGAAGGTATTTAAATAAATACTTAATCTTTATAAAATGAATAAAATTCTTAATAATGTTTTATTATTCATAAATAATTACTAATCCATAGGAATTAAGTTTTTCAGATTAGAAATAAATTATAATCCTTTTCTAAATAAAGAAAATGCTTAAGTTAGGTTAGTTAAAGAAATTAAAATTGTGGGTTAATCTTTATGGGTAGATTAGTGTTGGCTTGCAACTTTATCATGAGATAAGTTGTATATTCTTTTATTTCAAAAAGTTTTTCATCTCTAAATATGGCATGCATCATACCGTAGACATAGAAGCCTCAGAAGTGGATTTCTTGGATCTCTGAAGAACCTCAGGAATTCGAAGAGGTTGTTGAATTGATCCCTTGTGTGGAAGGATGTTCCGAGGATACTAACTTTTTTGTGAATCAAGGTAAGTCTCGGTGCATCTAAGCCTATCTACTTTCAGAAATTATTATTCATGAGTCCAATTATTGGTTATTTCCTTATGCATTAAGTCTAGGAGTTGATTGCAAACCACTCTTGTGCATAATCCTACCTTATTTATAGGATATCTTTGCCACCTATTCAATTATTTAGTAAACATCCTATACTTAGCAACGCTTAGGTACCGTTAAAGTAACTTGTGTTACTCAACCTTTAACGTATATATGTTAATTAAGGAAAATAGCTTGGAATTTTGGAAAGGTGGATAGAAGCTAGAGATGGTAGTTCTGTCCACTAAGTTAATTTGGTTAATGCTCGTTCGTTGTCTTAACCTTTGATCAAATGATTTTACCTTGTTGCTTACTGTCTGTGGGGACCAGCAAAACCTGATAGGTTAGTTGGCTCTCTGATTGAAAATATTTTATACCCGTGCTTGGCGTGCAGTGGAAAGACAGGGGCGTAGCCTGAAAGTCACATGGAGATCAGGCCAGACGTGGGGTCCTAAGTGGGGATGCATCCCTGGGTTCTTGTAGTCATATTTCCAATCTTTGGGTACGGCTAGTCGAAAGGTTGTTATGTACAACCTGATCCGTTGTGCATAGCGGGTAATGAGGTATCTCCTGCAAGATGTAAATCGGTCCGGATTACCGCAATTCTTGATTATGAATGCACTTGATTATCGCTTAAGCATTGTAGAGTAATCAAGTTGAATATAATATTTTTCCTGAAATTAGAATGCTGTAAGACTTAGTTCTACCTGGTTGCTCAAAAATATTTTATTCACCTGGTTAGGTAAAAACTAATCTGAAATAAAATGATAAAACTAAGGTCCCACTAATAGTAAGCTTTTTCGCAAAATGTAAGTCAGCTAGTACACCATAAAGCTATCATACAATATTTTAAATCTGTCTATATTGGTTAGTCGGATCAGTCTTATTGAGTACCCTCGTACTCAGGGGATCCCTTTGTTGTTATTTTCAGAAGTACAACAGGGGATGACCGAAGAAGAATATCGAAGAACTAGGGTATTTACGGGTCTCATAATACCCTGGAATAAAACTTAGTTGTATAATTACTTGCCTTGGACTGATTTTATGTTCAAAACTCCTAGTAATGGTCTAACTTGCATCGTTAAGTTTATTTCAATCTACGATTTGTAACAATTCGCACCTTCTGTATGTATGTAAAAATGTAATGTTTGTTGATGCTTTCCCTTCGTGAAAGCGATCTTGATGTATGTCTATGAAACATGTCGTGGATGTTTCGAGGCGTCCTAGGGACACTCAACGGACTGTCGGGCTTACACTGTTTTAGGTGTGTTTCGTATAATTGCTATTTTAATAGCGATTAGGCACACTTAAACCAGTTTAAGTTGGACGGTTCCACCACAATCGCTCCTCGCTAAAACCCTCTTGGAGCTTGCTCTCCCGCCGGTGTTTCTTCGATTAGGGTGCCTCGAGAAGTCGTGCTGATTTTAAAAGACAACCAGGCCATTCCAAACATACGGGCCTTCGGCCGGACGGGAGCATAGTAAAGTAAAGTCATCTTTTGTTGAAACTAAATAAAGTCATTTTTCCTGGAACGGCTAAGCACAGTCATTTTGGTCAATGGTTAACATGACATTTTGAGAACGCCCCGATGTTTCCAATCTCCATTGATGACGTACGATCGAGACAGTTTTGAGCTGATCAAGGTTTACGGCATGTCATTTGTCACGGTCGACCATATACAATTACTAAATTTGTCTTATAAGTAATCGATTTTTTTTTTAAAAAAATTGGCCAAGTTGTATGCTGTTCATTTTGACTGATCGATCGACGAAATAGCAATTCATGGCATAATGTTTGCATGCGCGCATATTCCTTTCACATGCTGCATATTATGATTCAGTTGTGATGAATCACATATTTCTGTGGGAGCAAAAAGATTCCAGTTAAATATCATTTTTTGTTAGGCTCAATGCATCCAGAAAAACAAAATTAAAAGAAAAGGTGACAGAAAAAGACAATAACATGAGACATGATAGAACCTGATGCGAGGACCTCGTGCGATGAATGCAAAGAACGGGTCGAAGAAGAAATCATTCGCTCATAAGAGTTGGATATTTCAGTTGGGCCAATTCCTGCTTCTCGCATATTTCCATGATGTGTTTGTCTATTTCCAAAAGAAGAAGTTGCGACTTAAGCACATATGTGCCTTATTTTCCCCCTCTTAAGTTCCAAAAAAATACTTATTTTCCCCTCTTATATCATTATTATAAAAAAGTCCAATTCACATTTCATTATTGCGTTTGTACGGATATAACTTCTAAAGTTATTTTCCATCTCATTTTACCCACCATACTATTCAAACTAAAGCAGGTGACCAATACTCCTCTAACAAAACTTGTGTTTCTTCATTTTCATGTGGGTTATCTATTTTGGAGTTCAAATTTTGTGAAATAATATTCGTAAATGAACAAATAAATGTATGCATGTTTTAATCATTTTGTAGGTTGGTACACTAGATTCTTGCATGAAAATAATCACGAACAATTCTTGGAAACTTTTTCTTTAATTAGATATGACGACGTCTGTCATCTCACGGATTTTCAATTCAAAATGCATCCTGCACTCGAACATAAGAAAATAATAAAGAAAATCATCAGGGGGTAAAGAAGACAGAAACATGTGAGGGTTGTTTGGAGAAGTAAATAAACTATACATTTCTATTTTGTTTTTCCTGCGTGCTCGGATGGGGTGGCCACACCAGGGTGTTCCTGCCTTCATGGCGATCCCTGCGTGCCTCGGGCTCCCGAACGGTGCATAGGCAAAACCAACGAAAATCATTGTTCTCTGTGTCGATGGAGCGAGTAGTATGTACTCCTATGTAACGAATGGGAGGAAACCGTTACTTGCCAATTAACATATTTCTGTTGAACAATGTTTTTAATGCATCATCGTCATATTACCATTTCTGTAAAGTACTTGATATTCTGCTGTGAAAGAGGAGCACATATATGATTGCTTGGTATGAATTTTCTTTTTATCAAATTCACAAAGGTTCCCACACGTTTCGCTTTACAATACATTTTTGTTCTTTTAGTGTACAGTCACATATGTGAATATGAAAAATATCTATTTTATACTATTCTACCTTCATATGCATGTGAATATGCGTCCACTAGCGGCCCCGATTTTTCCCGTCGTCTCAACCTTTCCCGGTCGTCTTCATCCTACGCGACCTTCGGCGAGGAATTGCTATGCGACGGCGGTGCTTACCAGCGGCTGCTCGTGGAAATCAACAGGTCTTGTGATAATTTTTAGGCTCATAAGTCATATCTCGTAAGATATGTTGCAGACGGATTCTGATATCTTGCAGATTGTTTCTTTCCCATTCATGGCTGCAGATTAGCGCCAAAGCGAGGTAGAGCGGCTGCAGATTATTAGCGCTAATGCGAGGTAGAGCAGCGGCAGATCTCCTCCTGCCTGTCCCTCCGTTTATGGAGGCTGCACGGCCGACTTTTTTGTTTCTTAACCCTTTTTCGAAAGATTCTCATAAATATGCTTCTAGTGGAATTAATTCTAAAAATGGACCCTTAGCTTGGCGCTATCCATGCTGGCGCCAAGCTACAACCAGCCATCTTGACGCCCAGGTCTACGCGCAGCTGCTGGCGTGGGTGCCGATCCACCCTGACGCCAAGCCTTGGCGCCGTGGATCTTGGCGCCAAGATCCACGGCGCCAAGCCCCCGCCACGTCGGCATCCGCGTCAGCAACTGCGCATGGACCTTGGCGCTAGGGTGGCTGACGCTGAGACGTGTAAGCTTGGCGTCAGCGTGGATGGCGTCAAGCTAAGGGTCCATTTTTGGAATTGGTTCCACCAGGGACGTATATCTATCGAAAAAAAGGCTAAAAAACAAAAAAAAAAAGTCCGGGCTGCACGGTATCATGGGCTCTCACCGAGCGGCCTGTGACAAGCTGCAACGGTGCCTATCAAGCGCCTTTTGAAGTAGAAGAGGTCCAACCGACCAATCAAGGACCATTTGAAGGTGGTGTCGTGCGAGTGCATCGCACAGGGCGACCCCACGGTTCATGCTCCACAGGTGCAAGGAGGGACCAAGCAACAGTGACTCCCAGCTTACAGAAGCCTAGATCAATTGTGTCATTACTGATTGCGGCCTCTTTAGGATTGAAAACAACCGAACCTTTTGCAGCAACCAAGTAAAAGTTGTCATCATCAACTTGAAAAGCCACTGCATCAACTTTCAGTTCTCCACTTTATTCTACACAAACAACCTGTCTTGAAAGCTGAATCGCACCAGAACCATTGATAGGCATTCTTCCATCTTGAGAATCTACAAGCAGAATACGTGCATGGTCTATGGTAGCTGTGCTGGTTGTTAGTAGTCCTCTGAGGTGTTCTGGCCATGATCCATCAACAATTTCGACGCGGATAGTGGCCTCAACTGACTGAGAAAGTACCGCAAATGCAAACTCAAGTTTGCTTTGCTTGCAGCGTAAACAACTGGTGGATATGTGAGGAGGACACCCCAAATAACCAGAAGCATGCTGGGTAGTCAAGATATCAAAGCAGAGCACTTCATCTTCAGACTCAGTCCTTCCCCTTGCTTTCAATTGAACTTCAAATGTGACCGGATCAATTAACCCAACTGCACGAGATGGGCCAGTTAACAGCAAATAGGGAGCCTGCAGGCATCACCATTTATTAATCAATGGATAGCTCTCTCATCCCTACTAATTTCATTGGCATTACTGTCAGTTCTTCAAACATACACTAGCTAGTAGTGTCTTGTTTCTTAAAAGGAAAGAAGACAAAGAAAGCAGGATACAGCCAATCCATTACCAATGAAAACGGTTACCTGACCATACAAAGGCTAGACTAAGAGCATACAAGATACATCACAATAACAAGAGCTAAATAGAAGTTAGCGACCAACAATTTTATTTTTAACAATGAGTTAGTTGTGCAAAAAGAGAAAAAACACGATATACAGCTGATACATATACATATATAGAACTCAATGTACTTGCACATACAAATGCAGTGAAAAAGTGCACCGATCATTATAAGAAGGAAATAGAAAATTGAGAAGAAAGAAAAAGAAGATTACATGGTCACATAACCCTTCAGTTATGGTTTGGCAGTTATCCCTAATGCGGTGGAAAAGAATGTTGCGTCTAGGATCGATAGAGTCCCTGGTGGCAATCAAGCCATAGACGTGCAGTGGCCAATGAAGACCCTCTTTGACCTCAGCAACTTTAATGGAGAAAATCTGTAGTGTGCAGTCCGGGATAGCATTTTATTCTGGGGTGGATCCAAATGTATATAGCATAGGGGGCACAACAGCTACAACAGACATTAATTAAAGGGTGTGTCAATACAAAAGGTGGATCAAATCTCGCTTATGCTTAAAGCAGTTTTTTAAATTCTGCAGACAACATATTCTAGCATAAGGGGAAAAAATTGAAAATGTTGTAGTCAACCCTAGAAACAAAGGCACAATCTATTATCTTAATACAATAGTGTTAAAAGAAGCCACCACGTTCATCGAAAGGGGCTAGAAATTACCACATTAATTTAAAAAAGAGAAGAACCTCCACTGTTAGATTTTATGAAGATCTAACGCCCTATGTTGACCCAAACAATCCATGTTGAATACGACTCATAAAAACATATTGAATGCAACTCTATCCCAAATAGATATAATAGGTAGGTAAGAATTAAACCTAGAGTTTTAGAGTTTTATTGGGGAGAGAGAGAGCATGGACAGAAGGGAGAATAAAATATCACGGCACCCTGATGGGTCCTACATTTTGGCAATGGTGGATCTGACATTCTCACGTATAGGATGAACCTGACAAGCGGCTCATGGAGGCGCAAAGGTGGCATGATGCGGCTTAGCACTGATGCACTGAGCGACCGACGACATGTGATTCAGACACAACAATGGTGCAAATGAGACAATGACTTCCTATCGGCTAGCTATACGACGCGCCATGGTTGACAAAGAGCCAAGGCAATGGGCAACAACAGTGGACGGCACCATGGTCGATGAAGAGCCGAGGCAGTGGGCAACAACAGTGGATAGTATGGAAACAACACACGGGCGATGGGATTGAGAAAACACGATGACGATGGAGCAAGGTACAGAAAAGGGGGAGATCAACAAGAAAAGATAAAGGTGAAGGTGTGTTGAGATATGGATAACAGTTGTCACTTGAACTCTATGGCTGAGCAGCATATTTGTCAATGCACGCATCTATTATGGCTATATCGAATATGATTAACAAATACATAAATTCAGAATTTAAAAATTAGCAGTTGGTTTCTATTTTCTTAAAGAGTTCGTACCTAATACAATTAATAATTTAGATATTAAAAGAGTAAAAATGGTCATGGTTGTGTCTATCTATATTTTTATCGATTATCTTAACCCCCCCCCAGCCAAGTCCATTCACATGCTCTCACACCGAGGAGCACCTCAACCAGCGCACATCTGCACGAGGCTTTTCATTTGTGCATGGCGAAACGTCAATTCTAGAAATTGGGTTGAGAGAGATAGAGTACAATCGAGCTCTGTTACCCACCTATATCGATCACCGCTAGCTGGTAGCGCTGGCAGTTGGAACCACACTAACAAGTAGAAGCCACACTAACCCATTCCTATGGCCTTCTATACCTCAAAACCCACTGGGTAACATTTATGTTGCTTCCTTGCTGGTGATTGGAGGTGGGACAATGATAACGGGAGCAGAGATTCCATATATTGGATGAAGTAGAGGTTGGATGTAGCAGTAATGCAATTGATCATGCCATGGAGCAACTTGAGGGGGTTGTGTGAGTGGAGATGGCACACCAGGAGAATACGAGAAGTAGTCCGATTCATACAAGGCATCACATATAGTGCAAAACTATATATACCGAGAGGGCTAGAAATTACCACGTTAATCTGATAGTCCAATTCATACAAGGCATCACATATAGTGCAAAACTATATATACCAAAAGGGGTTAGAAATTACCACGTTAATCTGAAAAAAGAAAGGCATATATACCATTGGATTTTATGAGATCTAACAGTCTAAACAATGTCAAAGAGTCTATGACTAATACAACTAATAATATGTGTAATTAAAATATTAAAAATTAGCATGGTTGATTTGTACATGGTGTAGTCATATTCGGTTGATCCTTTGCTGTAATAATAGAATATATGATTAGTGTTTCCATCTGATTTGCATTGGATTCCATATTTCCATACGACATATACAATAAAATACATCCATATGATATTCAAAAGCACTCTCCTATCACGAAATAAGGTGAAGTTAATGTCTGATTCTAAACAAGATTTAGGATGGACACAAAATAAGTTCACGTAACATGACCAACACTAACGACACAAACGTAATCTATCTGAATCAGCAAAGTAAATACAACGCTAATGCAATTGGTTTGGTATCCCGTGATTTTTTTCCTTGCCAAAGGGATTTCTTCAACATGATTCGCCATGAATCCGAGAGGGTCTAGATATTAACAGGTCAATTGAAAACAAGTTACATCACTGGATTTTGTAATGATCTAATAGTGTAGACTAACCTAAAGAGTTTTGTACAAAACATGATTAATAAATAACTAAATTTGATATAAAAATAATGTAAAAATGTTTTTTTTAATTTTCCTTGATATTGGGAAGCATATTTCTTAAATAAGAAACATTCTTGAGTATAATTAGTTAAATATACTTATTAAGGGAATGTTAAAATGTTAAAAGAAGCCACCACGTTTGCCAAGAGGGTCTAGAAATTCCCACATTAATCAAAAAAGGAAAGAATATACACCGTTGGATTTTACAAAGATCCAACGATCTAGACTAACTTAAAGAATCCATATCGAATACGACTAATAAATATGCAAAAATTAAGAATTAAAAAACAAGGAAAATTAGCACTTTGACTTGAAGTCCATATCCAATACAATTGGAAAGAAACTACCAATTATGTTAATATTATTTCCTATTTTAATTTACTTTCCACGTTAAGGGGAGAGAGAAGTCCTTAATGTCACCGACTATTATCCTTTTCGTAACCTTCTCACTAGCTATTCTTGAGAGTCTTTAACGCCCCACCAATTGAAAGCACAAGGAGAAGAACACAAAGGTGACATAGGAAACAACTAGCAAATTGCAGATCGAAGCTGCTAGCAAACTCCAAATGCAACCATGATCAGCACAAAGCCAAAAGGCGATGAGATAGCGCGCAATTGAGAGAGCGTGACAACAACCATGAATAAAAGCTTTAGAGCAGTGAAGGACAAGCACATCTTACATGGAACACCTACGATCAATAGAAAGGAGAGAGAAGAAAAGTTAGCATGGGTTGGATTCCGAGAGGGTCATGATAACTGTGGATAAAAATAGTGGATTTACCATAAAGAAGCATAGACAGATAGCAGGATATGGATAACAACTGCACAAAAGTCGCTATACTTGGAAACACAATGATAACAAGCAAATAAAGATTAGGAGCGCAACAACAATAGCAAGGCGGTGAGTGATGCCATAGCCAAGACACGATCCTAGCCCAGCCATTAGCTAGGTCGAGTATCACCCTAACGCAATCTACCACCATTTTGCAAGGCATGGTGATCGATCACCACCAGTGACAATGAGAAGCAGTGAGATGGTGGTGTCTTGCTATGTAGTGTTGTGATCAGTGGATGGTTGAGAGCTAGAAAATTTAGAAGAGAAGGAATGATAGGTGATGCAAGCATGGCGGAGTGCCGATGTGATCTGTAGAACAAAGTGAGTCAGAAATTGATGTTGGACATGCATGCCTATCCATGGCAAGCTGCAGATAGTGTTTGACGAGAAGGAATGAAATGCACCATCAAGGACGTCTTCGATGACCATGGCGTAGCGGGCGAAGTTCCTTAGGAGTAGAAGTAGGAGATAGGGGGCGGTACAAAGGAGAACGATATACCTTTGCAGCTGCAACAGTGAGTTTATTGACCCTGTGTATGATTCCTACTGAGAAAAAGGTGTGGTAGTCTTAAGATGATATGGGAGCATGCGAGCATGGGGATGTAGCAACCAGAGATTGGAGAACAAGAATATTATCAATTTTAATACTGTACATCGAACCACTCACCTGTATCTTATAAAAATCTAAGGATATTTATCATGCATGGTAACTAAAACTCACAAGCCAAAATGTTCGTCATTTTTTAAAAAAAATAAACTTATGATAAAAAGAATAAATCTTTATATTACATTTAGTGAATACAATTATACTTCTATATAATATATCCCTTTTCTCATGAATTTATGTTCCAGAAAAATACACCACCGAATATGACGATGGACAAAAAATATAGATTATACTTTCGTCAGGGCTATTAGAACAATGCAATTACAACTTGCTACCATTTATAAATGCAGAAAAACTCATATGGACACCGAACAATGCATATTACCACCGAATATGACGATGGACAATTTGCATCCATTTAAGTTGATGCAGAAAAACTCAGATGTCAAAAAAAAAAACTAGCTACCCGCGCTATTTGCGCAGGCCAACTTGCTAGTTAAGCACAGTGTTTGTCTTTCAAAGAAAAAGCAGAGTGTTACCATCGAAACCATGTTATAGCACCATAACTCATCGAAACCATGTTTTAGGACAGCAAGGAACCCTTTTCTCTCGACTCTAAACTGCATGTTCCAGGAGCCAATAACCTGAAGGTGAGCAAAAGGGGAAGGGGAACCGAAGGGGCAAAACTTGGCACCAGTAGGCACCGAATTGAGGAGAACAACACTTTGCGTAATCTCTGTGTCAAGCACCACAGATGCATCTACCCAGCTAGCTGCTACTGCTTATCTCCCGAAGCTGCGGTCCCTGTTCTTGGCGCCGGCCGGCACCACGAGGCCGCCCAGCAGGGTCTTGGTGATCTGCAGCTTGAGCTGGCCCCTCTTGAGCGGCGGCCTCTTCTCCTTGTTGCTGCCGCAGCCGTTGTAGGGGTACCCGTACTCCATTGCTCCTCTGCTTTGCTTCCTTGCTCTACCGCTGGGCGCTGTCCGCTCGGTCAGTGAGTGAGCAGGGAGCAGCTGCTAGTATATGATAAAAAAAAAAGTTTAACCATGCTAGACCCAACCAGATACCTAGACAGTAGCACTAGAACTAAAGGGCGCGGCACAGGCCAGTATATTGAGCTCAAGCCGGGTTCCATCAAGGCTGCATTATGTTTACAGGTTGATTTCTTATATTAGAAAAGAAAGCTATGCTGATGCATTGATGATTGTACTTCACAGCAAGGCAAAAATAGTACTGCAACTGTAATAACAGCTACCACTAAGGCACTAAGTCTCGCTCAGCTGCTGAAATTAATTCGAGCGTTTATTCTCCAGCTACTACTGCAGATTTAACACGAAATGAAGCAATGCCAAATTTCCAATTAGTATTGTAAACATAAAATCATGTTGCATAATGAAAGTGTCGTTTTAAGCTAGCCAAATCTTTGGATGGACTCTGATAAGTATGGGTGCCTTCACCAATGCAGGCATAAAAACTCCTAATGGAACACTGGAGCTTGGTGAAAGCAGCAAATCCATCTGACAATGTGGTTTGAGAGTTCATGGTGGAAAAAAACTAAAGGCTATCAGCAATTTATTACACATATAAAATGTACATTGGTGCTAACTGATACAGTGAATACACTGACACAGTGAAATCCTTGTATGATCTAATATGAGTTAAGCAACAATTGAAATATAGGATGTTCTATGTATGAAGTGAAGCATATAGCCTATCAAGTACCAAGTCAAGCAATTGAGGCCACAGCTTTTGAATTTAAAAGATTGATGGATTGTCAAGCCCTGGACCGATAGACCAAATTGCAGCATTCTGAAATCTGTATTCCTCAAAAGAATAAAAGAATTGGGGATCTAATTTTACATCTGTATCATCTGACTCAAGAACTAGAAGAGTGTCATGGGTTTGAAGGCCGTGGAGGCTAAGCAAAAGAAATTGTCTCTCTTTTTTTACGATCCTGAGGTGGATCGACAAAGCAGGCACAGTGCCGCGGGGAGGGGGATCGGGGCCGTTGCTCGTGGACAGAGATGAAGAAGCATCGGCTGGCTGGCACAGCGCTGCTCATGATCAGAAGAGCTGAGGAGTCGAACTTGTGAGAGGGAATCGTTTTTTGATGTTCACGATCAGGGAGATGAGGAGATAACTGCCGCTAGAGTCAGAGTTACTGATACGGCAAGGTTGTCGAAGTCCGGTCATCCTCGCGAAACGTCGCTGAGTCTTCGCTAGGGCTCCTGATCTATCTGCAAAAAGGATGGGCAAGGCTAACGAACTGATGGTTGAGATTTTGCCAAAGCTTCTCCCCAGGGCTCTTATTTAGAGACGACGTGGAAGTTTGTGGTTTGAGAATATATGGGTCAGATTTTGATAGTTAAGAGATATGCAAATTGTAAGATAACAATACAGTCATAAGTCACCTTACACTAGATTCAGTTAATCGATGAAGGCAAGATGATCAGGTTGGAACTTGGAATTACACTGGATTGGATTGCCTTAGAGCAACTCCAAGAGACTGCTAATCTTACCCTCAATATTTGTTTTAGGGAAAAAAGAAGAAAAAACAAACTCCAACAGTCCACCCAAACCTTTCCCAATTTTTAGCAACGCTAAAAAATAGCCTACCACCGCGTATATTTTAGCGTTGGTATTCCTCCCCCAATCCTGATTCCCGCATGCTCACGTGTCCCTTCCGATGGGCCCAATACGATGATGTGGCTTGTTTTAAAATATTGGGAGCTATTTATTAGCGATCTGCTGTGGATTGATATGTTTTTGGGGAAATTTTTTTTGGAAGAACCCTCAATACATAGTTTTGGGAAAGAATTTTTTGAAGTACTCTTGGAGTTGCTCTTACTGGTGCTATCGAAGGAACCGTAACCATCGGCATAGCAGCTTTCCCAACTGTGGCGGAATCTAACGATTTCGTTATTTTCGTCGTCCTCGTTGCGCTTCTCCTCGTAGGAGAAGAAGCAACTTCCCTCCCTATTCAACATCATCCTCTTCATCTTACTATCGTGGGCGGTATCGACCCCCGCCGTCTCCATCTCGCGCGAGCAATAGGATCCAACTCGATTTCGAGACCTGGCCATCACATGAGATTATTCGCATATAGAAAAATAAATTGTAGAACCTGGATGTGGACGGCAGCAAACCTCGACAGCAGGAAGATGACGAAGCCCCCGGAGCCGCCGGACGACGAAGGGTTCCGGTGAAAGGGCTTCGGTTGATGCATCATCCTTCCTGTTCGACGCTCCGCCTAAAGTGACGGTCTAGCAACGCTCTCACAGTTACATGGGCTTATTGGACCGTCAGGGAGGGGTTGTTTTTTTTTTCTCTTCCTTCTTTTCTTTTCCTCCTCCTCCTCCTGTATTTTAGGTGCACGTGCGTCACACATGACTATAAAAAATCTATACTACAAAGAATAAAAATAATTCGCTTAAAAAAAGAATGAAAATGATGGAAAATCTTTCTTAGATTCCCTGCAAATCAACTCCTTAAATAAATCAGTGCAATAATCATACATGTCTTGATTTAACAACGGTTCGGTACCATCTAATAGCGTTTCATACCATGCAATCATCTGACTAATCGCTGTTAAGACATGTCATGAAAGATGGTGAGACTTAAGCTTAGCAAGGATTGACAAATGCATGGATGCGGCGTGACGTCGGTCATCCGTCCACCAATGATAGGCGCTAACTGGCAGGGGTTAAGGAGGCGCAACAAAGAAGAAATGAAGAATTTTTTGCTTATTGCCATCCAAATTCTTACAATTTCCTTCACTGCCATTTCCATCGGCTGACCACTAAGTTGCTGTTATCTTAAGATGGAAAAGATGATTATGCCCCTCATATTTTCCTGCCTCTCATTCTTACAAATCTTATATGCAAATGCTATGCGTCCTTCCATAGAAGTTTAGGGACGTCCCCATTGCTAATGTTTCGCGCTCGACGACTCGACGAGTACTAACCTGAAGCGAATCAGCTCAACCTCTCTTTTCCAGTAGCCAACAAGGCCCTAGCCGTCGCGTCCACGCAAGTTCAGACGTCCCTGCCACAACCGCATCGACGGACGACGGCGCACGGGCACACCACGCGGCCGGGCCGGACGTCCACGCGCTACCAACCCCAACTCACTCAACCCGCCGCTGCAACGGCGATCACCACCCACACCCCCCGCGCTTTTTCTCCCCACGTCAAAAACCAGCGCGGCAGCAAGCGAGCGAACTGCGAAGCAAACCAATTCGCCCGCTGAGCTGCCGGCGGATCGCTTCCGGCGACGCCTCGCGGGCTTCCTTTCCTCGGAATGCCCTGCCCCCGCGGCCGGGCGGAGGAGGAGCGCTAGGCGGCGGCGGCGGCTCGGATGGGGCGGCCGGGGTACGTGACGGTGCCGATACTCTCCGTGCTCGCCGCAATCGGGTACGTCTACTACACCACGGTGTTCCTCGCGATCCCCGCGTGGCTGGGGCTCACCACGGCCGCCGGGGTCGCCAACGCCGCAGCCTTCACCGCGCTCGCCGCCGCCTGCGTCGCCACCTACGCCGTCGCCGTGTTGCGCGACCCGGGCCGCGTGCCGGCGTCCTTCGTGCCCGACGTCGAGGACGCCGAGAGCCCCATCCACGAGATTAAGCGAAAGGTACTTTACGGCCCCTGTCTCCCTAATCCGTCTGGACCACGGGACTACTCCAGATCTCGCGGGCGCCGCCGCGGCGTGCTGGGAAGTTTGGATCTATGTAGTGGAATGGTACTACCTGTTGGTTGTTTGAGTCAGAAACTTTGGTATCAAACTTGAGATCTTGAATTTAGATTTCGAACACTACCTGCATCTCTGCAAGCAAGATCCGGTGAGTTTCGCGCGTGATGTTTTGATTCTTGGACGGGAATTGTCCTTTAACTAGTGGAAGACCTCGTCGTTGGGATCTTTGCTCTGAATCCTTGCACTGTTCACTGATAATCAGCACTCAATTTGAGCAAACGGAGTGTCACTTGTACGCATAATTGCCCAGTGGGAATCTTATATGTGCATAGCTTTGGTGTGTTGGTATAGATCTAAGCACGAACGCTGGTAACCTTGTACCATCCTATACGCATATCTGCCCAGGGAGCATTTTACAATGACATAATTATTGTATTATTCCAACCGCTGTGTATTTTACAAGAAGAAATGGCATATTTTGCTGTTGCTTTGAAAATAACCATACTGATCAGCTAAGCTTCAAAAAGAAAAATCAAAATATAAGTCCATTCAAATCTTGTTATTCTCAGTGTCTCTGGGACCTTCTGGAGTTCATATCAGTATTGCCTATTAGGCCTGGAACAAGATCTTAATTCTTGAGTAGTCACTGTCATATTTTTAGTAGTGCTCATGGAAGACAATAGAGTACACTGTTTTCCTTTTGTTTTGCTCTCTACATAGTTTAAGTAGTTTTAATTAATTAATTATATTGCTGCTTAACTTCATTGATCGGTCAAGGTATATATTGGTTCAGGAATTTTGTACAGCGATTATTGATTGTTGATTAAACACCACTTTTGGCACAGTTTCTTGCTTGCATTATCCTATTTTCACATAAATAAATCTAGGACACAAAAGAGAAACAAAAGTGCATTCTTTTCAGATTCGAATACATTTCCTGGTGTTTTTATTTTGACAAGAATGTGAAAAAAGGGAATAATCTTTGTGACTGAATTTGATTAGTCGGAGACTTGGTGTGCTAGATTATCTTCATTGTAATACTGGGGACTGTGAGCTAGTTTAATACTGGGACATACCTTTCTTATATCTGCTGTATTCCCTTTTAACTTCTGATTAAAATTTTGATGTAATTGTCATTGCAGGGTGGTGATTTGAGATACTGCCAGAAATGTTCCCATTATAAGCCTCCTCGAGCGCACCATTGCCGTGTCTGCAAAAGATGTGTTCTAAGAATGGTACTGGCCAGTACGTTGTGCAACTCATTTTCCCCCCTATTATTGCTTTTAACCCCAATTTAACATTTTTTTCCTGTGCAGGATCACCACTGTATATGGATTAATAACTGTGTTGGGCACGAGAACTACAAGGTCTTTCTAATCTTCGTTTTGTATGCTGTGATTGCATGCTTCTATTCTATGGTATGTGCCATCGTTTATTTTCTTGAGCAACCAAGTCTTCTCAAAGATTGCGCATAAAGTTATTCATGTTTACATCAGGTTCTGATTATAGGGGGTGCCGTGCATTTGCCTAAAGATGAGCAACCAGGCAGCGATTCTCCTAGAACATCTATTGTAAGTACCCCTGGAGGGATGTTTCAGCTACCAGAATATCAAACACTAACAGAAATTCACATCTGGAGTTATGATTGAATAAGTAACACAAATTTATATATTGTACAGATTATTTGCGGGGTTCTTCTGTGTCCTTTAGCTTTGGCACTGATGGTCCTATTGGGTTGGCATGTTTACCTCATCTTACACAATAAAACTACTATTGAGGTTTGACAGACAGGATCGTTTGTCTTTGAGAATATTATTATTTGTAGATGTTGTGTAATGGTAGTTAAATTGGTGATTTGCAGTACCATGAAGGAGTTAGAGCTATGTGGTTGGCTGAAAAGGCGGGAAATCTTTATCATCATCCTTATAACCTTGGAGTCTATGAGAACCTTATTTCGGTGAGGACTATTTTCCTTGCTTATTTTTAAAAAATTTCCCCCAAAAGACCAAACTAAGTGCATTGGTATGTAAATAACTAAATATTCAACTTTGAGTAGTTATATTGGTATAAAGTACCTTTCCCAGATTGAAGATGCTAAACAGAAATACCATTAGTATTGTCCTCTCCGTTCAGCGTTCACATAGCCTGGGCAGTTTTCTATCTTTGTATTCAAAGGACTAAGTCCTGAAGTCATGCCATTCTCCAGATAATCGCTTTTATGTAGCCTTATCTTTGGCGTTGTTTATGTCATTTTTTACACCAACCATTTCACTACTGGGATTTTCATCTTAACTCTAAGTTACAAATATATTCTCTTGAAATCGTTGGTCCATTGCTTAACAATTATTTATCACACTTCCCCATATGTTTCTTATACATTTGTTATCTTTCTTATACAGGTGCTAGGTCCTAATGTGTTCTGCTGGCTTTGCCCAATATCAAGGAACATAGGAAGCGGTGTTCGTTTCCGCACATCATATGACATTCCGCTATCATAAGCACCAATGTGATGCACACCAGATGTCCACACAAGTAGTAAAATTGCTATTCTTGACAGTTTTGCACTAAGAGAATGCTACAGCAGAAAACAGTGTTTAGGATACTTCAAGAAACAAGATGAGCTTCAGGGTCCTTTAAGCCTGGTGGGATCAATCGCCAATTAGGATTTAGGAATGCTGACTTAGATTTTTCTTACATTTTTGTTGGACATACTTGATCAAAGAAGCCATCATTGCTTGTGCAGTAGTAATCTACAGCGGATTGTACTAATACCAAAAAAAAGAACAGTCTGTACTCAAGGCTGATCTATTGTAAAGCTATGCTGAAACTGTTGTTTTCTGAAGTTCCATGTGTTTTGTTTTGTTTTGTTTTTTTGTTTAACCTGAAGGTGCTATGTTAACTGTACAAGCACGCGGCACTTGTTGGCTGTGCCTCCTTGCATCCCTGCATGTTCATGGTTTTACAGTTCCACAGCTTGTGTGGCAACAAACCTTGGGAATGACCCTGCAGAGTAATCGTCTGGCATAGCATTATGGTCAATGCAAGAGTGGACTGGCAAATCGCTCTTGCATTGGCTGAACCCTGCACCAGCGCCAGAATAGTCTGCAGACGTACTTGGCGTAGACCGTAAAGCAGTGCTTCAGTTGACGGAGAGTATTTTTCATTTTTACAGCAGAGACGTGCGTAATTCTGCAGAACTTGGAATGGGCTAGTACACATGAAAAGATACAAACGACGATTAGAGAAAATATGCAGAGAAGACGTCTCGGAAGATTCGTCTAATTCGCCATTGCATGTCTGCATGTTTTTATTCTGTTATTTGCGTTGCATTTTAAGACTCAAACTCCATACTCATGTGTCTCAAAGTCTCAAGGCTACCGTTCGCCATCGCCAGTGAATCAATGATAAACAGTAGCCGTTTTTCTTGCCACCACGGGCTACTTGGCCTTCTTCCCCTTGCCCTTCTTTGCCTCTAGCTTTGCTTGCACACGGGCTGCCGCCGCCGCTTTTGCTTCCTCCCGTTTCCTCTTCTCTTCCTCTTTGGCTGCAGCAGCTACCTCCCTCTGCTTCTTCAACTCCCTGTTCAACAATCAACATGCCTTTTCAGTGTAAGCTCTACATCTCCACGCTAACGAGTCCCATCACAAATTATCGAACCCATACAAAATCACCAATGGAAAATGAGAATATACGCAAAGTTTCACATCTGTCATGTGGTTACACATTGTGGAACTCACTCTTGACTGTAAAATCATAAGAAAAAGAATTGGTACTCAGGGCGGATTCTTACTCCAGCCTAGCTTTCTCTTCGGATACGCTTTCAACACTCGAGCCTTTCCTTGGCTTGCATGCCACTAGCTCCACCTCAAAAATGAGAGTTGCACTGCAAGAAACATGGTTTTTCTGTTAACCACCTCAGAACCGCAAATTCAGAAACTCCGATTGTAATGCCACAAAGTTAAACCGAAAAGCAAACGTACTCAGGTGGTATCTCTGGAGGTGATCCCGCAGCTCCATATGCATATTCTGGCCTACATTTGATTCTTGCGACCTCTCCAACCTTCATTAATTCGATGCAGCAATGCAATCATCAGAGACAAAATGCTTAAGAGATGAAATGTTACATTAGGGATAAGTGGTCAGAACATGCATCCACCTTCATGGTTCTGACGGCTATATCCCATGCCTTGATGACAGTTTCCTCTCCAATTTCAAATGAGAAAACAGAGTTGTCTTCGTGAGTAGTGTCGAAAACCTCGCCATTCTCAGCAAGCGTACCTTCGTAATGAACTGCAACGGTATTTGCTATATCACAGACCTCTGATCGATTTAGTAGTAGTAGCATTTATGGTTTAGAAAATAGATTTAGTAGCATTTCAGTATTCCATCAAGCTTCTACGGTGTCTTGGGATCATATATGTTCATTTCTGTCTTTTTATCAAAAGCCAACAGTGCTTTACCACGGCACAAATCTACATTTCAGAATTTGGCATCAGGGAACAGCGGTTGACTGCAGAGGTAACTGCTGAAGATGCGGAGTGATACCATCGACAAGGGGAAGGATATCTGAAGGTGCTACAGCGTCCGCCTTTGCTCTCCCGATCACTGTCTTAACAACACCTCCATCCCCGGTTAAATCCATAGTGTCAGACATGGCTAGCTAGCTCTTCGTCAAAAAGGGACCCTGCTGGAGAGGAGAAAACCAAGCATTAGGCTACGGCTATCCTACTGTAATTTTCATCTAAAAAGCATATTTATTGGTCTGAAATGAACATTGACGTTTTTCTCGACTTCCAGATATGGTTTTTATTCAGTTTACTTCTTCAGTTTGCTTCAGTAACTCTTTCAGGGTTACAGTAATACGGAGTACTAACTATGGTACAGAAACTGCTTTCCAGTCAGATTCTTTTCTTTCCGCTGCTCGTTCAGTTATCAAATACTCCGTAATACCAACGGCTCATCTTTATCTGACACAGATAGTCAGGCAGGCATGCCCTCAGTTAAGGATTCAGAATAGAACACGCTTCAAAGAAAAACAAAAACAAAATTCAAAACACACGCAGATGTGAAAGCGGCACCCGAACAAGCAATGAAATTACCTTGAAAGAGGAGATCGATCCTCTATTCCTGTTCTGCTTCTTCCTCGGCGAGCTCCTCGGGCACGGGCAGAGAAAGGGGTTCAGGAGACCCGATTGTGTGGGAAGCATGTGTCCCTAAATCCTTCGTTGCTAGAGACGCATAGGCTTCACTTGCAGGCCTTCCTTTGTGCAGTGAAGTTTTTTTCCCCCTAAAAATAGGGGGAACATTGTGGGCAATGCTCGTGTCAATTCGGCACTCGTTTTGATCAGATGAGGTGTGCGTGTAGGTGTAAAGCTAAACTAGTAGAGTAGTAGTATAGTGGAGCGTGATGCTGCTTAGGCGCTTAGCTGATTCTCTGCACAATTCTTTTTTTTCTCAACAGAGGCAGAAGAGCTGTATTCATTTCAAATGAGCAGGACCTTTTTTTTTTTGAAACGAGTAATAAAGGAGAGAGGCGGCCGACGGCCGGAACATGAGCAGGACTTATTAAGCTCATAAAAAAATATTTGCACATACATGCATACGATCTGCAATTGGTGGCTGTTCCCGAAAACTCTTTAAAACACTAATCATTCAGAAAAAGGAAAAAAGAAAAAAAAATCATCGACACGCTTGCACCCGAACAGTAGTACAGATGTCGGATATGGATGAACTCTCCGGAAGGACCGGCTTTGTGGTACACGCCACAGAGGCATCCATCCAGAAGCCGTATGCAGGCGGCCGTGCTGAGCTCTGCGCACTTTGCATCGAGGCAGTGCGCGGCGGGTGGGTGGGGGGTCCTGCCGCCGCGCGCCCTGTGCTGGCTTACACCCGGTTACCTGCCAAGGCCCAAAGCCTAGGGAGCGAGGACTCACCCCATAGGCAGGGATCGATCGATCGGCCGCAGGACCACTGCCACTGCGCTGCGCGCGGGTGCTGATGATCCCTGCGCTGCACTGTATGCAAGCGTTCGTAGCGTGGCAGCGAGCGTATGGGTCCCCTGGCTGGCATCTTCAGCGCCGATCGATCGATGCTGGCCTTGCTGGGGGGGCGCTGAAATGAATCAGCTCCGATCCGACGTAAGAGGAGCAGCGAAGCGTTGTTAGGCCGTGTTTAGTTGGGGAATTTGGGAGGTGCCAAATTACTGTTACAGCACTGTAGCACACTGTAGCGTTTCGTTTGTATTTGTGAATTATTGTCCAAATATTGACTAATTAGGCTCAAAAGATTCGTCTCGCAAAGTACAACAAAACTGTGCAATTAGTTTTTAATTTCATCTACATGTAGTACTCCATGCATGTATCGCAAGTTTGATGTGATGGGGAATCTTCTTTTTGCATAGTGTCAAAGTTGGGAGTTGGGAGTAACTAAACATGGCCTTAGTTTAAGGGTGAGGAGCAGAGCAAAGAGGGGGAGAAGCATGGGCAGGGGAATGTGCATGGCAGGGATGCGAAAAATGGCGCAGTAATCTATACGCGTAGGTCACAGCTAGACCTCCCAAGAAATGCATTTCACCTGCCGACGACAGAGGTCATAGCAGTCACCACAAGAACGTTGGTGCTTACTGCTTCAGTTAATGTTGGAAGCCTGGATGAACAGTGGGTTGCGATGCTTGGGGTAGTCGTAGACGACTGTGGAGTAGAGGTCGTAGTAGCCTGTTTGCTCGTATCGTACATGGACGAGACCGAGGCCTGAGAGAGAGAGTGTGTGAGAGGGATTGGAAATACACTGCGCGACCAATTGGTCCAAGTGGGAGGCGAGCGATGGCGTGCAGTCCACAGCGGGGCACAGGGGCGCTCAGATACGGAGGCGTCGTTTTGGGAGTAAATTATGCAGCGCGTCAGCACACCCCGGCCTCGGGAGTCCGCCAGCAACGTCTTCCCGGCGCAGAATGGTCGTGGAGCAGTAACGGCCGCCCTCTCTTCTACTACATATTACTGTTACGTTACAGTAACTCCTGAAAATACCCGTAAAACCCTCCAAGGCAGCACCAAGGGAACGCTATCGAGCATGCATGCATACAGATGCAGCATCCACAACTGGCCCAGCACTCGAGTGCAGTAACTGTAACTATTGTAGCTGATTCAGCTGTGAGAAATGGTGATCAGTGATCGGACACAATTGCCAGGCAGTAGTGGTGGTAATGTACTAACGTTCCGGCTGCTTTTCAGGATTACACGGATTACAAATAAAAAGGCGTAAAGAACGAGCAGAGCAACAGTCCGGTAGTACTAAACGTCTCGCCGCAGTGCCGCACTCCGATGAGGAATCGCCGCATGGAGGAGCCAACACATGGGTTGGGACTTGGGACTTGGGAGCAAATCAGCAGACGCAACAAGCTATCACTATCAGCTCCTGCGGAATTTCACAAGTCTTCCCTCTACATTAGACGCGCTCTCATGATCACATCACATCTCATCGAGGACACAACAGAATGCGCAGTGCGGTGACCATCGGATTCAAGCAGTAGTCTCATAGCTCTGCTCTTGAAACTGGAGGGCAAAATGAAAACAAGAGAGGAAACCGGGAAAAAAAATTCTCCTTTTTACACATGATTCTTAATTCCTAACGGAGGCGATCGATCGGTCTTGTTGATCTGATCCTCCGACAGCCGACCAAGCTGGATGCGGCACTGCGGCGGCCCTGCTCTCCTCAGCTCAGCTCAGGCGTACTCGCGCCAGCACACCAGCATCGTGACGCAGCGGCGCATGATGTAGAACCGCGCGCGCTGCTCCTTGACGAGCCGCGCGCACCGCCCGGAGAAGGACCGGCCCTTGCCGCTGCCGTCGGCGCGCACGCCCATGGCGCCCTTGCCGCCGCCGCCGCCCCTCTTCCTGAACAGCCTGCTCGACTTCTCCTCGGCCGCAAAGAGCTCCATGGAATGGAAGGCGCTTCCTTCTTGCCGGCCAGCCGAAGAAGACGATGGATGGAACGGAGAACAGATGATCACTAGACTGCTAGAGAGGAGTGAGTGAGGGAGTGAACTGAGAGATTTGAGAAGCTCTTGTTATATAGTGGGAGCCTTGGTGCTACTGCCTACTGCTACTGCTGGTGGTCTCTGGTGTGTGCTTGCAGGGACCCCCCAAACAAGGACCCACTTGATGTTTTTCTATGCGTGGTATGCAGGGGTTTTGCTGTTCGAAGTTCACACTCGTTTATAGTTTTTCTATCCTGCAGCCTTTCTGACATCGGCGGTGCACCGAAATGAACCCTACTATCTTGCCCTGCATTTCTATTATTATACTCAGTATGTCCCTCGTCCCCCATGGGGACAAATTTTCTCACTTCGCTTGCTGCCTTCCATCTTTTCTTTTTTTTTTCTTTTTCTCGAGTACTTGGACAACTTGTGCGAGCAAACAGCAAGGGCAAAGCAAACTGTTGGAGAAATGACAAGCCTGCCGGTTTTGGTGACTGTCACTTCCAACACTATGTAGAAGGTGAGCAGTGAATTTGACTAGCGAGGCCACAAACGCTCCAAGAGCTCGCGCATGCAGCGTGCACATCTTCAAACCTTCAGACACGGAGCAGCTACCCCCACATGCACAGTTGCACACGGAGACGCACGGGCAGTGCACAGTGAAGGGCTGCAGATCAGCTGGTGCCCCTGCGCCCCGCCCGGCCGGCCCCGCGGCGGCCCGTGCGTGAGGTCAAAAGCTCGCGGCGCCCCAAAACTTTTAGCACCGCGGCTCGCCCCGCTCTCGCGCACGGACCCGCGCCCGTGCTCGCCGCCAGCGCTCGCTTCTCCTCTTGAGCGCGGCACGGCAGCGGCAGTGCACCCGTCTCGCGAGTCCCCAGCATGTCAGCATGCATCATCACGAGCGACCGGTTCGACGGAGCTCGCGGCTCAGCTCGTACCCGTACGTGGGGCGGTGGGGGCGCGGACGAGCCGTGTGGTATATCGTGTGCTGCGGTGGGGCGGGGACGCGGGGTCAGCAGCCCGGCCGAGCCGAGCGGCGTCAGCTTTACACTGTAGCGCGCGAACCGAGCTGGCACGGCAGCGAGGCGGCAGACTGGCGCGGTGGACCGGTGGTGGAGGGAGGGGGGCTCCCCGCTCCCGGCCGCGCTCGCTCGGCTCGGCTACAGGCGGGGCGGCAGAGGAGGCTCAGTCCTCCCCTCGTCCTCGGCCTCGGGAAGGTGGCGATGGACGGGCGGTCGGCCACCCTGGCCACAGCGCAGGGCCGGGTCAACAAAGACAACAGCGTACTACCGCACTTGGCTCGTATAGTATGCGCGCGCCGCGGTCGGCCGGCCCGGCTCGAACGGCGCTCTGTTCGTCCGAAATGGCAGCGCAACTAGTCCCATCAGCCAATATTTCCCCCCGGTCCAAGGAGGAGGAGGAGGAAGAGTGCTGCATGGGGCACAGCCATTGTCTGCCATGTGATGGATGGGGAGATCCAGCAAGCATTCCAGCCAGAGGATGAGAGGAGCTTGCCGAGAGAGATGAATGATCAATGATTAAAGCCAGATTGGGGCAAACGGATATGATGGTTTGCTTCTGCGTGGACCGGTCAAACATGGAACACGCATGGCCCACGAGAGGCCAAATATCGTCTGTTATACATTTGATTTGCCAGCACAAAAAATGGGTAATTGACTAATTGCTTCCACTCGTGTGTAGCCATCGGAGGAGATGGAAACCGCGAGCATGCACTTTTGAGTTCTTTCGCTGGAGATGGTGGCCTCCCTGACGTGCTTGTCCCTTCCCGATCAGCGCCATTTGTGGAGCTGGCTGCCTTCTCTGACCAACTGCTTCCGTACAGACGCACTGTGCGGCGCGTCGGTGCGCCACTCCTCTACAGTAGTCCTCTTCAGTCTTCATCCTAGCTAACCCTGTCTTTTCGCTCTTCACATCGATCAGAATTCAGAAATTCAGAGACCAGGGCAAGCCTCCTGGTCGGTTTTTCGCAGGCCTCCGATATGGCAAAAATACCAGGAAGCTACGCGCGCGTACGTGCACGCGAAAAGACCGGGCAGGGGGGCACAGTGCTGCTTCCTGTCCGAGTACGCATCTGTAACCAGTGACAGGTGTACAAACACGTTCCCGGGTCAGAATGTATAGTGCGTGCGTGAGAGGGCGCGAAGGATACACATGCCATGCCTTGCCCGGGCACGCACGCAGCAGCCGCGTGCTGTACCACCTGATGCGAGCATTGCACACTCTACAGTGTCACTGTGCATCAGCTAGCGTAGCAGAGAGAAATGCTTCTGAGCCCCAGCTGCTATGCTGGCTGCGTGATCGACGACACGACAAGGTCTGGTGATCGGGCGGTGTTTCTCGGCAGTGCTTCGCGTCTCCTCTTTTGACTCTTTTCTCGGGCCGGGCCGGGGGAGAAGCGACCGCCCTGCGTGCGATCGACGAGCAGGTACACGTGTGTGATCACGCGGCGCCACGGTGCCTTAGAATATTGGCCGAAAAGCGACGGGCAACGAAGCCCTGTCTGCCATATCGTGTTGCTTCCGCGGGTCAGTGAGCTCTGAAAGACACGGGGCTCGTGCACACCGGCGTCACACGCACCGAGTAATGATGCCGTAGAAAACAAGTGAAGAAATTGCCAATGTTGGTTGGGCTGGTTCAGGTAATCAGGTTCCTTTGACCTGTGGTATTAGCGTATTGCAGCCAGTATAGGTGAAACCATCCAATCGAATCGCCGCTTTATTCGATCACGCCTGCACGTATCAGGCTCTTCGTCGTCTTGCCTTGGCGCTCAAGTGTGTGTATCATCATTTCTAGGAGAACACGTTCCTTCGAATTCCTACGCTTCCGACGTGGCCTGAATCTTCTTGCATAGAGCATGGAAGGCGAGGAGGCAGCGTCAAGAGCCCGCAGGCAGACCGCCGCTTGATGATTTGCTCTAGATTCCCGGCTAGTTGGTCACTTGGGGAGCATGTGATCCCTCTGCAAACTATTTGTGCTTGTACTATGCAGTGTAGGCTTTTCACTGTCACGGTGTTATTAGGTTTTGTCCGCTGAGTATCCTACGAACTAGGCCCAAATTTGTAATTTAGTGAGGGGGTTTACGGCGAGTAACATGTTGAGCCGTCTTCCGGAACATAAATGCGGCATAGAGGCTACAGTAGCGACTAACGACAATGGCAGTAGACTGATGGGGCCTGTATAAACAAGTTCAGTAGTTTTTGTACCGCTATGCACTACGAGACAAGGTGTGTGTTAGCTAATGGTCCCATACACTGTAGCTTCTTGAGCTAGCTGTTATACTGAAACGGTAGACTCGCATTGGCAATTTGCCACACATGCTATTCCAGTTGCATGATGTTCATGTATTCCAATTGTTCAGTTAGTGCCATTGTGGTAGGTGACCAATAAAATACTACGGCCAGGTGCATCAGCGCATGCATGAAACTTTCCTGTGCCAGATGAATTCAGTACTGAATGATGTACAGAGATATATAGGGGAAAAATTGGCACCAGATTAAGGTAGTATAAAAATAAGTCATTACAGGTTTACATACTGACATCATTGCTTTCGAGCGTGTGCACAGAGCAACGCTGAATGTTCAGAAATTGGTTAAAAACAAAAGATTAACAGCAGAAGCAACATTGTTACATCTTATTCTGTTTCAAAAGAGGGTTTAGGCGGAGAGCGAAACCCCAAACACTTGCCACAAAATCGGCACACAGCAATTAAATAGTCCAAACCGAATTGTTTCAAACGTGGTAAGAAAAATACGCAGACATGCACCAAAACCTTCCGGAAATGCCCACCTACGCCCCTCCGACGATAAAGGATCAGACGACGGCAGTCGATTCGATCAGTCATCAGCATTTCGGGAGATCGGACGGCGGGGGTAGCATCTTCTGATTCGGCAGCGGGCCGTCGTTGACGAGCCACGCCATGGACAGGCCCCAGCTCAAGTGAACGTCGAAGTGGCAATGCATGAGCCACACCCCTGCCACACATGCAACCGGAGTCAACGTTAGTCACAGCACGGTCAACAAAAGTCAAATCCAAGCTGAAAAGTCAATCGGTCGATTACCCGGGTTGTCGGCGAAGAACCGGATGGCAACCCAACCAGCGGTGGGCACGCTGATGGTGTTCCGCTCGACGGGATCGGCGAGGTTGTACGTGGGCGGGTCGTTCACGGGGTCGAAGTTGCCGAACCCCTGGCCGACGACGAAGAAGTCGTAGCCGTGCAGGTGCAGCGGGTGGCTCTCGGCGCCCTGGATGCTGGTCCCCTGCAGCACAAGCTCCACGGAGGTGTTGAACCTGAGCGGCACCACCCGGGTGCCGTGCTGCACGAACGTGTTGTTGGGCGGCGTGCCCGTGTAGTTGAAGGGGTGCGGCGGCGTCGTGGGGAAGTTGGCCAGCAGTACGCCGGCGTAGCGCCGCTGGTAGTGCGCCTCTAGGAGCGCGCTCCGGGGCCGGAAGAAGGAGTTGTTGTTGATGGACGCCGCGAACTTGGTGCCGTTGGGGCCCTGGCACGTCTGGTTGGACGGGCACGGGTCCGTGCCCAGGCCGACGGTGAAGAGCAGGTGCCTGTCCACCGCCAGCGGCACGCGCGCCGGGTACTGCGCGCTGGCCAGGCTGCGGAAGTTGCGGGAGAAGTTGGTCACCGCGCCGGTGTCGTTGTAGAGAGGGAGGGCCGGAAGGGGGAGGCTCCTGGCGGCGGCGGCCGGCGTCGGTGCGTACTCGAGGACGGCCGCGGCGGTGGTGTTGTCGAACGTGCCCTGGGTGTTGGTGTAGGGCGAGATGGCCATGGCGTACGCCGGGGAGGCTGGGTTCGGGGCCGTCGTTAGGAGAACGTTCATGGTCTGACCCGGCGAGATGACGAGCGTCTGGACGGTGAACGGCTTCACGTAGTTGGCGTCCGCCTCCACGACGGTGAGGGTGTGGTTGGCGATTGCGAAGAAGAGCTCGTCGTTGAGCGCCGAGTTGATGAGCCGGAGCATGTACGTCCTCCCGGGCTGCACCTTCAGCTTGTACGTGTCTGTGGCACACAAGTCGTGAAGCAACTGGCAAGATGGCCCACGCAAATAGCGCGGTACATTTAAGCTCGTATTTAATTTAGAAATAAATTTATTCAAATGATTTTTTTATTTTATCATCATCATTTTAACCAAATGGTCTAGACAACTGGTATGTTTTCATGTTTATCAAAAGTAATAGTTTTTTTTAATCTTGTAATGCAAATTTATAGCATAGATTCAAATTGGGTGTCCTCAGTTTTGACAGTTAAGAACGAACCTTAAACATTAGATTATGACTCCTGCAAATTTCTCCTTCTATCGCCAATATCTTATACACTTTCTCGTACTATATATTGTATTTAATATAGATTCTTTTTCTATTTATAATATCAAATTTAGTTAGGATGAATTAGATTTTATATTAGTTCTTTGTTTAGTTTTTTTCTTCCCAATATGTTGTGAAATCTAACTGCATACCGATCTGATCCATTTAGTTTTTTTTACAAAAACCTAAAGTATTTATTTATATCTATTTTACGACACTCTTATTTAGTTATTTTAGTTTAAAGCAATATGTCCTTGTAAAAATAAGAATACTCATTTTACTTAATGCTATTGTTTGTTTGTTTGGACTCATATGGATCTTTAATTTCGATTAGCCTCCTAGCTTTTAGAGTCATTTATTGTTTCTATGCTTGTACAAAAAATTCTATAATTCAAAAATTGTCTCGTGTCACGTTCTGTCTGGTGCTTCACCTGCTCTTTCCGGTTTATCACATATGTTCTACTTATCATTTGTAGGACAGAAGCTAAAGTAGAAATCTTGGTCATGGTAGATCTCTTTGACTCCTCTTCATGTTGTGAACACTAATTTGCTCTAGTCTCTTATACACCATATGTAGGAGCATCATCTTGTTCCTCAAGATGCTTTATATCTAGCTCCAGCGTGGCAGCACTCTAGCGATTTTTTTCATCGTTGACCACTTCACCTATGAGCATTCCAGTCACCTTGATTTCACATTCTTTAGACGCGTGCAGCGTATGTATGGCGTGGTCAGCGTATGTATGCAAGATGTCGTGATCATGTTATATTATGGAATTGTTTGTCTTACTATTCATGGCCAGCATGTATACCACGTGGGACTATGCTACATGGCTACCACTTTGACGGATCTCATGTTGTTGGTCCTCATAGTGCGAGGTCTTGTGTTGCTCTTCGTCTGGCCATCTTGCAGTCCCCACAGTCCCATCGTGTCATCTCCTTCCATCTTCCTTTTGCTATACTAGTTTCTCAATGCATTATAGTTAATGGTGCAAGCCCTCATCTCACGTTTTTTCCTCTGCATTGTTGCACTTTATTCTTGTATCAAAATAATTAGTCGAGTCAGTGGTACATATATTTCGTTTTCTTTATTATTAACATGGCAATTTACATGGGATCTTTGTTATAAAATCCAATCGTGTCTATTTTTTTTTCTTTTCACTCTCTTTATGAACAATTTATCAATTTACATCATAAATAGCGAAAGGGCCTCTAGTCTAATGGTTAGAGCACCTAAGTAGCACCCAGTAGGTCTGAATTCAACTCCCCGTGGGAGTGGATTAAACAGGTCGGAAATAAAAAAAAAGTTTACATCATAACTATCCACAAATCTTCTTAGGTGGATATACGTGTCGCAGCTATAAGTTCGTTCCATGGTTGACCTTTGTCTGGTGCGCACGAACATATATGGTTTTACATGACTTTCACTTGTTGCTTCTTTTGATACAATGGACACTTTAACATGCTACATATATGGGAAATAAAGAAACCGAGTCTTTCTTCTTCTTCTTTTTTAACTCTAAAGGGTCGTACCCTTCCGTTATAAGCTTCGCACTCAACCTGTTTTCTTTTTTTCTTTTTTCTGCTACGGCAAGATGACGTACATATATGGGAAATAAAGAAACCAAGTCTTTCTTCTTCTTTTTTTAACTCTAAAGGGCCGTACCTTTCCGTTATAAGCTTCGGACTCTACCTGTTTTCTTTCTTTCTTTTTTCTGCTACGGCAAGATGACGTTATTGAATCAAATAACGGATGATTATACGTTTTTTTAACGTGGGCACATGTCAAGCAAGACACGTATTAAGTTAGGAAAGGAAAGCAAAGTAGATTTTTAAATATTCCAAGTTTATATATATTTATTAGTCATATTTTGGACTCTTTGATAGTCTAGGCCGTCTTCATAAAATCTAACGGTGTGTATTCTTATTTTTTAAATTAATGTGGGAATTTTAAAACCTTCTCGATGAACGTGGTGATTTTTTAACATTATTATATTAAGATAATAGATAGATTCCTTACAATCACTTTGAACCAACAACACGATTACATGAATCCAGGATTTAGAATTCTTTTTCTTGATTGAGAGAGAGGATTTAAATGTACCTTGGGCTGAGCAGTTATATGTTGGGCCTGGAAGCCCATTGAAGGTGTAGGCGTCGGAGACATTTGGCCCGCCGCCAGTCTGCAGGGCCTGGTTGATGATCGCCTCCGTGTCGCCGTTGAACCATTCACCTGCCAAATTCATCATCATGGCATTGCCAAGGGCTCAAGTTAATCCATGGAGAATTGGAGATGACAGATGAGGCCACCGGGGGAGGGAAGATGCATTACCGAAGAGGATGGGCACCTCCTTGTATGGTCGCGGGAACGGGTATCCCTCGGCGCGCTTGGGCAGGATGACGAGCGGGCCATAGAGGTGGACGCGCAGCCAGGAGAAGTGCGCGTGCCACCACAGCGTGCCCCGCTGTCCCGTGATGGTGAAGTCGTACGTGTAGCTCTGCCCGCCCTGGATCGGGCACTGCGTGATGTACGACGGCCCGTCCGCCCACCCGTTGCGCAGCTGCCGGACGCCGTGCCTGCATGCGCGCGCATTCCATCCACGCAGGTGAGCCGCCGGCAAACGGCAAGGAGCGCACCGATCTTTGGTGTGATCTTACCAGTGGAACGAGACGTTGTAGTTGATGTGGTTGTGGACCTTGACCACGAGGCGGTCGCCTTCCCGCACGACCAGCTTCGGCCCCGGGAACTTCCCGTTCACCGTCGGGATGCTCTTGGTCACGCACAGCCGTGTCACGTTCGTCATTTGCACCTGCAGAAAACCGAAACCATGCATGAGTGTACACGGGACACCAATTAATGATCGAGAACTTGCGAGCACAAGATTGCACGATCCAATGCTCGTGCGCTACTAGTTGTACACTTGCACGCACGTTGAACGTGTAGTAGTGGGTGTCGCCGGCTGCGAGGGCCGGCAAGGCGAGGAGGACGGCGAAGGCGAGGAAGGGGCATGTGGAGGCGGCGGCGGCATGCCCTCGCCGGAGACCATGACGAGCGCCCATCCTGGTGACAACCTCCGCTGCGCCCTTTTGTGTGTTTGCGCTTCGAAGCAAGTGAAGTGGTGCACACTTCGGTAGCGAATGAGTGCCCGGTCTATATAGGCGCCATGATGGCCGCCGGCGGGGTTCGTGGCCTGCATGGTGGGAGGTCACAGCGCGGTGGTGGTTGGCCCTGCTAGTTGGTGGAAGCAAATAGAAAAACTTGAAGATGGGCCACTCGTTGCTCCTCCTTTAGCTCCGGCAGGGCCAGGCCCCGTATGGTATGGGCATGTCACCTGTGGGTTTGGTTGAGGTGAAGCCTGTTCATTCCCTTTTCAGTTTCTAATAAAACACTGTGCAGTTGTCCTGAAAATTAAAACAATAAGCCTATGCATAAGTAAGTGACCTGTTTTTTATGATTACACTATTTTTTGAAATAACTTTGGTGATTACACTAAGACACAGACAAATTTAATGAACTCAGGACAGATATGCATGTTTCAGTTCCGGACAGTAATTCCCAGTTCATTTTTCACTGATTAAGCAATTCTTATGTACTAGCGTTGCATGGTGGAAGGTTAAATATTTTGGAGAGGACATTACTCCAAGAAGGTGAAATATCAATTCCTAATTGGAACATGGAACACTCGCTTTAAGTTGACCTTTTCTGTCAGCTTGCAAGGAACTCCTAATGTCACCACAGATCAACTCCCAGCACTGTTTACCCCTCCTTTTGCATGCCCCTTTTACTTTGTCCATTACTTTGTGTTTTTGTGGGACTTTGAAGCTAACCATGGCCCCGCTGCGTCAATCTTATAAACATGCATGCCTTTCTGCCTTTTCTTCGTGGCGATATGGGGCTTGTTTAATAAGACCAGTGTCTGAACATAAACAAGGTAAGGTAGCCAAAATAGCGCCGTTACGTTGCTTAGAGCTGTGTGTTTGTTGAAGTGGAGCTAACGGACCGATTTCTCATTTGATTTTATCCGATCATCTAGCACAAACTGATTGGCCAAGCAATCTGGCGGCCTTTTTTCCTCAGGTGGATTTACAGTGACATGCTCGTATCTTGTGGTTACGACAACCACCTGAATTAACAGCTCGTGTTTGGCTTCGTAATCTAGGGAAGCCCTTAAAGTCAGGGATCAATGGCGGGCGTGCCATGGCATATAGTTGAGTGAAGCACCGCATCCAATGTTTTGAGGTGTGCCACTGCCAACCTGAGGATCTCCCATACCGTACACTGTGAGATATCTCCAGACTCCAACCATAGTAGTTTGACTAATTCAATCCTAGGAGATCACGTTGGTTAGCCAAGTCCAGCAGTTATAGGCTCCTGTTAGTTGAAAAGCTGTAGGCATTACGCGCTTCCTGTACATAGTCCGGCAACAGAGTGGGCAATGTGCAACAGAGCCCCAGCCGGTTTGTTTTGATGCCTACGCTGGCCAAACCAATTTTTTTGGCTCGACCGCATCATTTGGCGTTCGTTTGCTTTGCTACCATGATTGGCCTGCCAATCTGCGCCAAAGGAAAACCAACGTACTGTGCGGGCGAGTTTTGGGCGGCCAAAAAGCTCGCCCATGAATTGGCAGCCAACCTGGAACAAAGACCAACGTGGCAACATACAAGGCTGCACGGAAACCCAAAATGCTAGATTACCTAGGCTTCCGTCCAACCTACTTTATTTACGCAAGCCAATGAGGCCATTCTCGACCTAATCTATTTTTTTCTTAGGGTCTCTGAAGGCCTGAACAATGTTCTTTGGAATCGAAGTTTGCCAAAAGACAACAATAGTTAGGTGCTTTATATTTTGTTGGGAGGCAAGTCAAATTTTGGCCATCAAATCAACATGTAATTCACAGAAGCACATGCATTTCCAGCCACATATAATTGCAGAAGACTAACTTGCTTTTGGTTCAAGCATTAGGCATCTGATAAGTAGCATTTTCCTGATATTTGTGTGACTAATAGTGTCTTGCAAACCATGTGTTGAGTTTGAGTATTCATTTTTGGTTTGTTGTTATATGCATTGAGTGATGTTTATAACAACACAGTCATGTTTTTTTATAAAAAAAAAAGGAATGTATTGAGTGATAGAGCTTGAAATCTTGACTTCTTTTCTTTTTGCGAGGAAAAACGCAGCCGACTTAGTACACAAAACGTCATGACAGTGTGAGGAGGCAAGAGTCATCCAGGAGAACAGGGTTTGTTGCGCCTTGAATATAAAGCAAAGCGAAAAGCATGATCAGATTATTGAGAAGAAAAAAAAACCAGAGAGAATGCAACGACTTATTGCCTCCAATTGTAACATTTCTTTTGCCAAATCAGTTCAGTCCATTGCCTGAACTCCTACCAAACGTGCGTCACTCTGCACCGCGAGGCCTAAACCTTTGTATATGCCTGTTGTACAACTATGCAAATTGCTACTACCTGCTCAACAGAAACGAGGAACCGAAAAGGAATGCTACCCGCTGTGCTTTTTGGGGGTTGCGATTACGACTAGATTAGCGCGAATCAGTGTTGGTTGCGATGGGACAAATACTTTAGTGGTTTTGTGTCGCCGGTTTTAGATGTGATGCTGCCACCGAACTGTGTCTGATGTCTGGCTTCAGGGCAAAGGATCTGACTGAACCTACTGAGGTCTCTCCCTGGTCTCGCAGTTTGGCGTCGTGCAGTGGTTGGGCGTTGGAAGCTCCCCTTGAGCTGCACTCCTGTCGTGTCATCATGCAACCAGGGTAGCCGCAACGGAAGAATGTTGCTTCAGTTGCAGAATATAGTAGTAAATAATCGGCATTAATCGAAATCAAATTGCATGGCTAGTGGCTAATTGGTCGGTGCCGTGTTGCCGTCAGGGTGCCCTGCCCTGCTCCGATCCGTCGTAGAAGCCGACTGACATTTTACACGTCGCGAGTGTTGGTCGTTGGGGAAAGGAGAACCGGGAAAGTTACTTGGCAACCTATCGCAAACATGTGTATGGATGGATGTCAATCTACGAGCACAGCAGTATGTTTTTTCTAGAAAAAGAATTGAACTTTTAGACTTCTGGTGGAGACTGCAGTGAACCTAAAATCTCACTTGCAGAATACTTGCAGCAGGAGCATCATCACACCACATCACAGTGTGTTCTGTACACTGCTCTCCTTCCTCTCACTAGTCACTACCAGCTGGTCCCGCGCGCATCACCACGGGCACGGGGCGGCACGGGACACGGGAGCCGGCAACTGCCCGGCGCCCTCGAAGCACAACACGAACACATGCCCGCATCGATCACCAAACAAGCAGACACCCCCCACCCGGCGAGCTCGCGTTATCCTGTCGGCTCGTGGTTCACAGCATCTGGAAGCCGTCGAGTCACCCCCTCTCGCGATGATCGCTCAGGACCACAGAAGCGAGCTCTGAAGCCCCCCTGACACTAGTCACACTCACACACACGGGCCGGCCACATACATTGCAATGAGCCGAGGAGGCAGGCGAATGCGAAGCCCACATCGCGCCGCAGGGGCTCCCTCCCGGCTCCCGCAGCCACAATAACTGCGGCCGGATTCGAGACCACAGCTTCCCTCTCGGTTGTGTTAATGCCTTCCAGAGTTCCAGTTCATGTACTACACTACTACTACTACAGCTGCGAGGAACAGTTCTTAACATCATTTCACCTGCACGGATTACTGTTTCTAACTTTCCATTAAGATTACTGTTCCTGGCATCGATTTAGCAGGAGAAGACTGCAGCAGTAGCGATGAAGCATACAGGAGAGGATTTTCGAAGCTTCAAGCTACAACCTGCCCACCGATCAACATCACCACTAGTATCCTAGGTGCTCAGATCAGATGCCGCGCATACAAGTGAAGCAAAGAACTGCATGCAGACAGTGACCCTCCCCTGCATATTCATTCAGGGCCGTGGAACTGAGCGGGAGCAACAGCGCCACCGCATTCCTCGAGCCGCCGCAATCACCGCCACAGAAGTTGCAGGTATTAGTGAACATCCACTACAACATCTCAATCATATAAAGGGCCAGTGACTCCAACATTCAGAGAGGCAGAGGTGGCAAGAAACATTTGAGGATTTCATCATCTGAACCAATACAAAACAGTATGCTTATGAGCTCTCATCTCAAGCATCCACCACCTACCTACCTACTACTCCCTAAAGCCCTCCTACCGATCCTCTAATCCGCCCGCTACTGAACCCTAGAGTACAACAGAGGAGAAAAGTGGCAAAGTATCTACAGCTCCCAAAATCAATCTAGAACAGAGGACTTCCCCGCCGCCGCGGCGAAGTCACGCGCAGGAGGAGGCCTGGCGGCGCGGCGCGAGCGCGAAGAGCGCCTCCAGGTCCGGCGGCTGGAAGTAGCCGTTCTTGGGCGGGCTCCGCCGCTTCCCGAAGTCCGGCACGGCCTTCCTCGGCGCCGCGGGGCAGGGGAGCGTCGCCGGGATGCGGCACTCCTCCCGCTTCGGCGTCTCCCACCCGCCGCAGCCGTACCCTCCGCCGCCCACCACCAGAGCCGCCGGCGCCGCAGTCTCCACGCTGCTCTCCATTGGGGGATTTTTCGGGGGGAGAAGAAATTTCCTTTCCTAGTTTTGAAACGCGGGATTGGGAGGGAAGAGACGCGGCCGGCGGAGCAAATAAAGGAGAGGCGGCTGCGGCGGGAGGATCAGGCTTCCGAAGGACGGAACTGGACGGCTCCGTGCTGCGCAAGGCGGGCAGGGATCGCTGATGTGGCGGGTCCGGCGCCGTCGGATCCAGGGGGCGGAATTAAGCGGGAAAACCCGCGCCGATGGGCGGGAAGCCGCGACGCACTGTTTCGATTTAAAACTATTTCGATCAAGCACCTGTACTTTAAGATATCACGGAACCGTCCTTCTTGGACCACAAGAGGAGGTGGTTTCTGCGAGTAGACTTTGTTTGCGGGGGTCTTTGTGTAAGAGCGGTGCACATGCCGCATTGGATTCCACTGCGTTACTGGGGTGTTAGGCGTGCCAGGTGTACGGGTAGTGATGGGAGACCGAATACGGTGGGGTCCCCGGCTTCAGCGCCGTCCCTATCCACGACCCCACCACACGGCGTGGTCGCGGTCTTGGTGCGCCGCCGCCCGCCGGATAGCTGCCGTGTGTGGGGACGGGATGGTCCACGTGAACCGGGTGCGGGCCTTGGTTTGGAGCTGCTGGAATGATCCCCTCCGCCTCGGATTCCTGGGGCACGTGGGTCCCGTATCGGGAGGAGATCGGGTGGTCGCGTGTGAGAAACTGCGGCGCGGCGTATTGCGTTGACTCTCGTCGTACGCAGACGGCTGCGTGGGCCTACGTGGGCCTTATCCGCAGATGGACCTTTTCCGTTTTGTTCGGTCTCTTGGCCCATGATTTTCTGCTAGATGGCCTAGCCCAATCTTGCATCTTTGAAGCAAATTGACCCCAAAAGAACGTGAAAGAAATATCTCCCTCTCTCAAAATGGGGAGAAAAAGAAGAAGACATGAATGCAATATCTGCATTATGCATAGTTTAAACTTCAGGAACGACAAGCAAAGTTGGAACCTAGTAATTGTTTAGTCCTTTTCGTATGACCAAACAGTCATACTCATCTACGCTCAACTAGGCTCCTAGCAGATGTGACTGTCTTGTCTAGTGCATTGGCCTTTCCTGTATCAAAAAGATATATCATACAGATACAAGGTGAGATCTTTCTTTTCTAGATCATGAGACGAGGCGAGATGCATATCTTGAATCGAAGTGTGTGTGGACTCAGCACCCACGTGCCAAGGCAAAAGGTCAGCCCAGGGTCCTGCCGGCATCCAATGGCCTCCATCGATCCGTCCAATGCCTTGACTTTCCCCGATCAACTCCTAACGACATCTTTTTCTGTCAGAAATAAAAAAAACTCCTAACTACAAGCTAGCAGCCTTAAAAGGGCCATACAGGTCGGAGTATTTTACACGGCCGCGGACGCACCTGTCGCGCCATAACGGCGCGCACCGGTGAGACGCCGATTGACATGACCGGGACCGTCTCGCTCTCGATCGGCGGTTGACCCGCTCGCGCTGATCGCGCCCCCGCCGTCGGTGTCAACTCCAGAGGAGCCTGCCGGCCGGGCTGAGCGAGCGGCAGCGACTTCCGCGCGTACCTGAGAAGAAAGAGCTGTCAGGCGTCAGCTTTGCGAAGCTGGCTTCCGTCCTCTGACGAAAGCGAAACCCCTGGCCATGGTGGCTCCTGAGTCCTGAAGATATGCACGGCTCCGCCGAATCGGTACGGGCATGCAGTGCAGGCGTGCAGCACGGTCAAGAACCTGTCTGCAATGGCCGGCGGGCGGCAATAAAAATCGATCCGTGACCGTGAGACACTCGGCAACGAGGACTGACTGGGCAACGTTGCCGGACAAGGTCAAGTGCCTGGCAAAAATTCGAAAGTGAAAGGGCTAACAAGTTCTCTCATCTCTCAGTCAGTGTTCGTACCTAGTACAGCTCCATCAGCCCACAGTGAGCCGTGCATCTTCAGAGCAATCGCATTTATGCAGACTCGCGTACCGCGCGCGGGACAACCACGTTAAGCTTTTGTTTCGAGCAGATGTTAGGGTTTGCGATTCGTGGTGCCCGTTTGGAACACGTTGGGTCTGCACTTTGCAGGGATCGCTGTCTCCTCATGCAGGGTTCCTAGGAAATACCCGGTGTTCAGGGCTTCTGGGAGCCCTCTTCTCGGCACTGTGTAAAAACGACCGGGACTAAACGCGCGCACCATCACGCTCTGTTGTTCATGTCAGCACATCCTTGCGGCGGTTGAGCCGATGGGCAGAGTTATTAGGCCACAAGGACTTGGTGCTCGTCCTTTGTTCACTCTCCCATTGGTCTCTCGTCCGTTTCTCCTTATCCCGGGTGGACTTGGGGGAGACTGAAGTAGAATTGGCCGCCTAGGCACCTACCTAATCGACCATATTATGACCCTCGAAATGAATTGACCTCTACACTGACGAAGATGTCTGAAATCTCAACGCCTCTGACAGGAAAGGTGCTCGACGGATACATTGTTCAACTGCAGTCACCTCATTTGCCCCACCTTGCTGAAGAAATCAAATCCATGGACACACTCGACCAATCTCTGCGCCAAGCTGTTGCTGCACACGGGAAGTGATGGATATGCAGGGGAATAGTAGACATCTTGTGTTCATGTGAGAAATAAAACCAAATCGAGCTCCCTGACAGTTCTCCCCTCGGTCGGCAAAGCGATCCTCGAAAGAGAGCAGCCCTGCGGTCCTGCTGCCATCTCCCTTTCAGCAAGGGCATGCCACTTTTCCATTTAAAATCGGAAGGGTAGCTTGTAGCTGGCTTTGGCTATGTGATTGACGCATGTATGAACAAGTTGAGCTGCGGCCATCACGCCCGTTAATGCCACATCGAGCCTCGAGTGAGTAATCGCTGCCGGAAACCTCGCCGGAGCAAAAGCAGCGGCAAGCGTGTGTAATCTGACGCAGCGGATGAACGAGTAGTCCCGCCTTCCCCGGCTTTGAAATGAAGTGTGACAGGGACCGCGCATCTCCAAATTGCAACGCGTGGTGGTGACAGCCGTCAGCGTCGCCGGAGTTATTTGGTGATTTAAATTGAGAAATCCGGAGGAAGCTGCGGCTGAGAAACGGGGGCGGCTACTACTTTGCCTGATGGTCCGCGCTTCGCCGGCCTTTTTCTGCAGGGTTGGTTGTCTGGTGAGGGGTGGGCGATGGGATGGCTGGCGAGGGCGGACGTCGCTACGGCAGCCGCGCGCGAGGCGGGGACAGAGACCTCTCAGGTTTCCGCGGTCCTGCAGTCAGGCCCTGGACCTTTTGTTTTTTCAACTGTGACATTCTTGCTGCTTGATTTTGTCCTCCCAATTTCTGCTCTCTGCAGCCACGGTTGTTTTGCACCCATTTCGCCTACCTGTAAATTAAGCACTTGCATATATATTATATGTAGCCAAATATGAATACACGAGGCTAGCAGTACGGCGTTGGTTATCGTCCGTTAGCGATTGATTTGAGCATTTAGCATCTTAATCTGTACAATAACTGGACGATGCAGACCTCACGCAGGGGGGTTGTGGGATGAAAACGAAAAAGGCAGGCGCGCCGGTTCAGACTTTTCAGACATGATAAAGTTTTATCACCATTTTGCACCAAATCTGCTTCTATTTCTTCTGTGTTCTGTCCAACCTCCTACTGATTTCCTTTTTTAAGTTTAGGTCCTGGTCAAACGAATGCCGACAAAGCGACCAAGAAGTAAGTGGAGATAGTTGGGGCTCGGGCTTCTTCAGCAAATATCTTGCTGGATTCTACTATTCTAGTACCCATCGAAGACGACGAATAGGGGTGGATGGGATGGAGAACAGCCGATGAGTGGCGTCGGTGGCGAGGGAGCCGCAAAACGGAAAGGAAATGCTAGCAGGGGGGGCAGCGGGGACACTGCTAGAGACGGATGAGTGGACAAATGTTGTATTTGGAGGGATCATTAGAGACAAATCAACAACAACGCCCATCCGATTGAGTTCGGATGACTACGAACTGTCGACTGAATCGATCCAATTTTTCAGAAGGTCCGGAAGGTAATATCGCCGTTTGTAATGTTTTACAAAATCTAAGCTGTCTTTGGGATTCAGGCCAGTTCAGTTACCATCAGGATATCAAATCGAAGCTCTTTTTCGGTGAAGAAGAGTTGCAATTAACAGGTAGGCTGTTCTAATTAGTCATACCTAACCGTGCAGGCTACTCCCTTCGTTTTAAAATGTAGATCGTTTTAGCTTCTTTGGTTTATAGATGTTGCTATATATTTAGATATAGATATATCTAGATATAACAATATCTATAAACTTAGAAAAACTAAAATAATCTACAATTTGAAACGGAGCTGCCCACTGTGTCAACCAAAAGCACTGTGGATGGATCCACAGCATACGTCTCTATAAAAGCCTCCCGTCCCATTACTCCGTCCCCGTACACGGGTTGTTGCTAGTTCCCGACCGGCACTTGATGGGGGATGTGCTGCACCCTCAGGCCGGCCCCGGCGACGTGGCGCCGCTCTGGCCCGGCGAGATCGACGAGCAGCTCATAACCGAGCTCCTCAGCGACGAAAGCCTCCTCCTGGGCGCCCTGCAGCAGGCCCCCGCGGGCGGCGACGCGGAGCCCTGCTCGCGTGACAACACGGGGGCGTCGTCGTCGCCGGCTGCTCCCGCGCCGTGCAACAGCGGCGGCGGCGGGGCCGAGCGGGAGGAGGTGCTGCCGCAGCCGGAGGCGGTGAGCAGGGCCCTGTGCTCCGTGTACACCGGGCCGACGATCCGGGACATCGAGAAGGCGCTGTCGACGTCGCGGCCCTACCCCTGGAGCAGCCGCCGCTACAGCACGATGCATCTGTAGGTGCATCCGATCCGTGTATCCATGGACCAGTATAATTCCTGACGCAACAAGGAGGCTGAAGATGAATGATCCGCGCATGGTTTTTTGGATGCAATTGAAGTGGCAGGTTCGGAGCGGCGAGCCGGGCGGCGCCGGAGAGCAAGTACACGACCAAGGTGAGGAGCTGCGGCGGCAAGACGCCGAGCGACGGGTACAAGTGGAGGAAGTACGGGCAGAAGTCCATCAAGAACAACCCCCATCCCAGGTGCCTACCTCTACCTTCTAGAGCGTCGTTCTTGTTAAATTTGGCCGTTTACTACACTTGTCTCCCCCCCCCCCCCCCCCCCCCCCCCCCCCGGTACTGAAAAGTTTCAAATTTGGACGCGTTGTTCTTTGGCATACCGATCGCATCGCAGATTTGCACATGCGCCAAGTGGTCATGTACGCATGATCAGGGGGCTTATCCGCGATAGGTAGAAGGTCGCTTGTATAGATCTAAATCCTGTCGAGTTTGGGCATGGTCGTCGTCGACGCCATCATGCAATGATACGCAATTACGCATGCGAGTTTGGGCAATGTCACCGCCTCACCGGAGGTAACTAGGCGGCCCGGGCCCCGGGGGCCGGGGGACGAGCGGCGGCCGATCGAGAGCGCACACATGTGGAAGCGAGCCGTGTGGCCGCATGCATGCGTACATGGACATGGACTAGCAGCTGGAGAGCAGAATCGCTGCGGCAGCAGCAGCTAGCGCGCGTGCGCGTCGTCGCCCGGCCACGCGGTGTCGCGGTCTGCGCATGCGTAGCACACCAGCACGTGTGCCGCCGGTCTCCGATGATATCAGAGTAGACTAGACATCGACACGTTTCTGGGCTTAGTTGGTGCCCGGTGCAGAGCCTCACGGTCACGGCGGCCGTGCAGCAGCGCGTGCATGAGACGAGCAGATGGGGAGATGGCAGGTGAGGCCATGAAGGCCGTCGGCGGGGAGCCGAGGGAAGGCCGAAGTACTGACGCCAGCAAGAAGAGATAATCCTTGGATTGGACTGAAAGGAGAGGCCGGCAGAGGAAATAATCAGAGAGAGGGACACATATGCGCGGCAGATTTCGAGATTTCGAATGCACTGTTCCATGCCGATCGATCGACTTTACATTTGCTGTCTCATCAGAGTCGTCTCATAACTCCCTTGCTCGTTCACCAGTTATTAGGCGCTGCAGCTCAGCTACAAAGACTCGATCAACAAAATTTTTCAACGGTTTGTAGCATTCTTATAATCAATTTTTTAGGGCCAACCCTAGCGTTTGAGAGGTCCTGTGCCGATTGCCATGGATGGAGTTAGGTCCCATGGAAATAATGCTTGTTTATTCTTATCCTTTTAAGAAAAATCCTGACTACATATGTTTTGTTGAATGGTAGCAGAATCACATGCATAAGTAAAGCCATATCAAATCCACATGAGTGGTATGATCGTTTCATCTATTACCAGGCTAAGTAGATTCAAGATAGGAAAAATATATAGGAAGTGAAAATTGCGTTCTTGAAGTTGTCAGTGCAATAAAGGAAGTTTTATTAATTTCAAGATCGTTGCATCGCCAGTGAGTATATATATTTGTAGAAGAACATAAAGATGAGCTAAACTTAGTTTAGACTAAAAGGTGGTAATATTGAAACATTTCATTTTGAGAATTTGTTTTCAGTTTTACAAAGTTTGTTCACCAGCACACTACTCCAGGTTTTACATTAAGCTCATTTAAAAATACATTAGGCTACTTTGTTAAGGTTGGCTAGTTAAGCTTCACTATTTTATCATTATGATAGTATGTTAAGGTATATATCATCTCAACTCTTAATAAGCAGAGGCATGCATGCATCTTTCTCACTATGTGCAATGTTAATTTCTCACTATGTGCAATGTTAAGTTCTCTCCAAAGCACATGATAATTACAGGATTAAGCATATGATTAAGGGCCCTGCAGGGCTTTGGGGCCATGAGCGACGTGTCGGTATTTTATACTCGGCAACCTACCGAGGGGTATCCCAAGGTAGTAGATTGGTTGGTAGGGAATCATTGGACCTGGACCTCGAAAGTAAAAGCGAGGACACAAGACATGGATTTATACAGGTTCGAGCCGCCAGAGTAGCGTAATACCCTACGTCCTGTTTGGGGTGTTGTATATTGCGCTCTGCACTTGGGTGTTATTTGGTGTTGAGGATTTGGTCCTCTGTTGTAGTTCTATGAGGTTTTGACCTACCGATCTAGGGACCCCTGCCCTCTATATATACTCCAAAAGGGCGGGATTACTAGTCGGTTACAAGGAGAAGTCCTAGTAGGATTACATGGTATGAGTCTTAGTAGGATTACATAGCAATCCTAATAGGAGTCCGTCTTCTTCTTTCCTTGCGGTTATTAGGGATCTATCCCCGACAAGCCCCCGAGCGCTTCATAGCCGAATGTAGTAGTCTTCGACTACTTTTCAGATCCTTGCCGAGTAGTTTAGTGCTACTCGAGTATTTTATCTGGTTGAATCTTCAAAGTTCCTCAAAGCTGTCATGAGGCTATGGTGCGCTCAAGCCCTTGATCGTCTTGATTTTGCAATCTTCATTGTTGAAATGTGACATGGAGGCCGGCGAAAGTCGCACTCCATATGGAGTAGCCCCCGAGCCTTAGGTTGAATCGAAGAATCAGCCCGAAGGTCGATAAAATCTTGAATTTTCTAACTTTGTTTTGAAAAAAATAATTGTTGGGTGTAGTTAATCAGCCCCTAAGCCTTGGAATGATTAATTAATCAATCCAAGGGTCCAGCGAGCTTTAGTCTTCACACCAATCATCTTTTGAGTAGTTTTTCGGCGTCTAGCCTTCGAGCTTATGCGCCAAGTGAGCCGTAGGAGCCACGTTGAGTAGTTATTTGGCACTTAGCCCCCGAGCTTGAGAGCTAGTGGAGCTACCGGAGGTATTCCGAGTAGTAATTGGCACTTAGCCCTCGAGCTGGGAGCTAACAGAGCCATTGGAGGTACGTTGAGCGTTCTGGAGAGTTGTCGCCAAAGCTAGACCTGCAAAAAGAGATGCATACATTATGTAGCATATTTGTAGAATTTGGAACTACTAAAATTTATTCAGTGATGAATGTAATGTAAATGTTGTGTGTCATGCTCTTGTTTCGGTCATATTTTTTCTGAGTAGTTAGCCTTACATTTAGATTCCCAGTCTCTGTTTAGCCATTTGTTACTGCGTGTAAGATCTTTGTATTGTGTACGCATACTGACACTGCTGCTATGGAGATCTTTGTCTCACGTCCTAGTGTTTAGGCATGATAGAAGACCAGAGGCTTTCACGAATTGAGGCGTGTTCTGCTCGAATAGATTAACAACTGCTAAGAGAAGATATTTAAAATAAGTAGTAGGGATTGCGACAAAAAACTGCGCAATTGCACGTAAAGTAGTTATTAAGACTTTTTTTTGCCTTTTTAGCGAGGAGAGCACGTGTTGCCGTGCATAGGATTTGTGCCTCCTTAAGGTGCAGCCGCTGCGAGCCTCCAGCACTCAGTGCACCAAACTCGTGGCCGTAGCCTATGAAATTCGATGTACCCAGCCTGTTGGCGGAGCTTCCGGAACTTAGTGCACAAAACCGTGGCTATAGCCTCCGTAATTTGGTGTACCAAGCTCATGGATGTCGGTTACATGCCCCAGGAATAATTAGCAAAGTGTAGCTCTGGAGGGTAATTTCCATCGAGAGGCGTAAAAAAAAATACTCGGCGCGTTGCCCTGCATGCGGAAAACAAGCCAAAAAAATTATATAAAATAATTAAAAAAGTAACTTAGCTTGATTCGTGGACGATTGTCGACGAAACCGTGGCGGTCGTCGTGAAGCCGCAACGGTTGTTGATGAAGCCGACTAGTTGGAGTCGATTCCAACTAGTTGTTGATCACGTGGAACCCGTCCTCAACTAGTTTGTAGTCGAGACGAGAAGTTTAGGCAATCGCTATTGTGTCGCCAAGCGTTCTGGTGAAACTAGCGCAATCGTGCATGCCGAAGTCCCACGTGCATTTCTTTAGCATGTGGTAGTGAAGAGCAACAGATCTCCTGGTGGCCTTCCTAGTACTTGTACTGAAACTCCAAAAAGTAGCCTTGCACAGAGAGTACTCGAGCTGATAGTTTCCTCGATCCCCGCACGAGCAGTAGACGGAATATTGATTGACCTTCATTGCTTCAGTATAGGATTTGGCAACTGGAGGCAATTAGCTTAAAGTGCATCGTCGGTGACTTCGACTCAGAGATGGAAAAATAATTCCGCCGGTATTTTTCCTTCTCACGGGTGAGGAGTAGTAGCAGATCATCAGCTTTGAGCGACACACAGAGCCACGGAGGATGTAGTGCGACCAGTGCTGCAGCTTTTTGCATTCAGACGAGCCAACAACCGATTGATCTCCCGCAAAGCTTCTCGTATCCGCTTCTCGTAAAGTGCACAATTGTAATTGTGCAACAGTGCAACTGAGAAAGGTGCTACGCTTCCATGGAACCTGCCAAGACCTTCTCCCATGTTCAGAGAAATCGGCTAGCTGAAGCCTGAAGGCGACATTTTTGTCTGTTATTACGCCCAGAATAGGAGCAGCAATAGTTCCAGCAATTAATAATTGCCCCTTCCTGTCACGCGATCATTCGTTCGACTATCTCCAGAAAGATATTTCACGGTTTGACCCCCACATAAACAGGATGTGCACAGCACGGCAACCACTAACAACCATCCACGTCTCATTAAGTGGCGCTAGATTAACTAAAAAAAGTTGGTTTCAGATGGGCTGTCCTTTTAGTTCCAGCAACCTCAAGATACAGTACATGTACCAAGTCATACTAGGCTATAGTTTCACTACTCATGAGTAGCACCGCGCTCCTACGTACGCTCCGGCACCCTTTACTCCATGCTCAAGAGTACAGGGTGCACGGTGCCACACTCCGACGTCAACCTCACCCTGATCAAGGTCTGGATGTTTTTCTGGATCTTTAGGCAAGTGAACACGCGCATGCGCGACTTCCTCCACCGTCATGGCACCCTAGGCAGCCCCATCTGCCCCTTCTGCACTGTCGTTGAGGATGCCACCCACCTATTCTTCGCATGCCCCCGCATCGCTAGCTTTTGGCAGGAGGTGTGCCCCCACATCGCTTGCGTTTGGCAGGAGGTGTGCCCGGGCGCCCTCTTCGCCAGCTTTGTCGGGGCGCTCGATGTGATCTGCTCCCGCCTGGAGCTCCTCAACACCGCCTCACTCCTGCTCCTCTAGGTGATCTGAAAGAGCCGCAACAGGATGGTCTTCGACTCCATCAACCAGCCCCCTCTTCCATTGCCCAAGTCGCTGGGGAATATCTAGCCCTCTGGGTGCATCATGCTCCACGTCACCTCGACACTATCCCCCTAGAAACCTGGTGCTCGGGCCTTTGTGTGTAATGTAATAGCCCTTCATGCTCACCGCCCGCCACCCCCCCTCCCCCCCCCCCCCTAACCTCAAAAATACCTCATGTAGAAAGCTCTATAATCTGTAGCATGTAAACAAACTTTGCTGGCTCCGACCTGACCTTTGAACGAACGCTCCGCCGCCGTTGCTCCTTAAAATAAATTTTTGAGTAGCATAACAACATTTCAGATCATCTAGCACTCTCTAATCTGTGCGTACCACCTGTACTTGGCGAGAGTGAAATTTGTTTCCGTATATGCCGTTGATGACCGCCAATTTTGATGAAATGAAACCACTGGTTGCTGATAATGTTATAATCTGCCGTCACGCCTTTGCCGTGCCGCCATGCAGGAGCTACTACAAGTGCACGAGCTCCCGGTGCGGCGCGAAGAAGCACGTGGAGAAGTCAACGGACGACCCGGAGATGCTGATCGTCACGTACGAGGGCCCGCACCTGCACGGCCCGCAGCCGCTCTTCCCGCGCCGCCAGTTGGCGTCCGTGGACCTGTCCGGCGCGGCGGCGGCGGCCGCGAAGAAGCAGGCCAGAACCCCCTCCCCGGCCGCGCGCGCAAGCGACGACGGCGGCGCCTGGCCGCCGAACGACCAGCAGATGGCGTGCGACGACGACGACGCCGGGGCGCGAGGAGGGCGCGCCGCCACGCTGCCGGGAAGCGGACGCGCGGAGGACGCCGTGCCGCACGGGCAGCAGCACCTGGCGGACTCGTGCGACGACGGCTCGACCGCCTCCGTGCCGGCGCCGCCGCCGCGGGCTGCTACCGCGCTGACTTGCGACTCGCCGCCCACGACCTGGTCGTGCCCTGACTTCCCCTTCGTGTGGTCCCCTGAAGCTGATCCCCTGCTTCTGTAGAAGCCGGTAACAAGCTCGTCTAGGAATAGGGTATGCGGAGTATATACTTATAACTATACCTATACATGCATAGATAGCAACGGGGATCAAAGACCCGGGACCCCAGTGATTATGTTGCAGGTGAGAATAACCCAAGTGACTAAGCTACAACACTGGAGCCAAGCTACCTAAGTTGGTGCAGCGCCAGTGGTGAAAAAGGCTAGCACTTTTCAAGTTAACCAGACAACTACTCCATATTGTACAGTAGGCATCACAGGTGCCAATGCGTGCCCCCACAAGAAGTTCTTCCCTTTCTACCCCGATGTTACAAGACCTCGCCGTTTATTTTCAGGTAAAAATTGGTTGCCCGTGCGGCGTGCGCAGTGGTTTACCCGTCCCCATCCAGCGCATCCGCGTCGCTCTCGCCATTACGTGCTGTCCCCGTTCTAGGACTCGTCTGTTTTCCCCAACAGCACCTCGTAATCCAAGTCCACGGTCGCTAGCCGCGCCACGAATCGACCGATCGCTGCCAACCAACAAGGGTTCCATGGATGAATCCGATAGCTTTGCTGAATTGACCGGATAGATCGATGGACCAATATGATCCATTACCATGTCAATTGCTCGTGCGCTGGGATCCTGGGACGTTTGTGACGGAACCAGAGGCGACGTGTCCGTGTGCTGGCCTTCAGCTTTGCGATGCTGGTGACCTGCCGACTGGATGATGGATATACGAAGGCATCTCCGTTGCGTGTCCAAGTGTGTTGGCGGCGCTTAAAAATACTTCCTCCGATTCAAATTACAGATTATAGGTCCTAGATTCATAGATATACACTTAGTTGCATACAAACATATGTACATCTAGAAAAATTAAAACAACCTACAATTTAGGACTGAGAGAGTAGTTGGCAAATCAGGATGTTTTTTAGGGTAATTGGCAAATCACGATGTAGAGGCACGAAGGAAGATTGGCTCAGAGCAAGAAGAAGAAAGTCCCAACTTCGGCGGCGTGTCTTACACATCATGCTCACCACCAAGAACATAAGTTGTGTACGGCACAAGTACGTATCAACAGGGTGCAAGAGTCGGGTGTAGCGTAGCTAAGAGCAGGGCAACACAGAATCCAGCAAATCCCAATGCACGCGTCATGCAACTGGAATAGGAATTCGACAGGCCTTCAACTGAATAACGGCGCAATCGGTCCCTCATCAACGATAAAAGAGTTAAAAAAAAGCGTATTTTTCTTCTTCAACCTTTGGTTTTCCAACTTCATTCTCCGGTTCATCACTTCATCAGTGAGCCTCTGAATTTCTGATGCTTTTGTGTAAGCTGGGAGAACCCAACTTGTTTTGGTTGGACAAGCATTATTTTGGGCTTTTCATAGTTGGCGAGTAGGTGGCCCAATCAATTCTCTTGGTCGTACGTTGAGTTGTGGGCTTATGGGCTTTCCCTTAGGCTTACGGGCCAAACGAGCCTTCTTTCTATTTTGCCGCAAGCCCACCTATTTTTGTCTCTGCTGCAGTAATTCACACCGAACCAAGGAAATCCCAATATCCAGTCAATTGCTCAGTTGTGACTTGGTTGGGTACATATTCAACTGGAATAGAAATTCGACAGGCCGTTAACTGAATAACGCGAACAAAACCGACCGGTCCCTCAAGGATAAATAAAAGAGTTTTAAAAGCGTATTTTTCTTCTTCAACCTTTGGTTTTCCAACTTCATTCTCCGGCTCATCACTTCATCAGTGAGCCTCTGAATTTCTGATGTTTTTACTGTAAGCTGGGTTGTTGGGTTATTGTACGAAATTCCTACAGCTTCCGGAACCCCCACCCAAGAACCCGTTGTTTTGGAGAAGCAATATTTTGGGCTTTCCATGGTTGACGAGTACGTGGCCCAATTTTCTTGGTCGTGCGTTGAGTCGTGGGCTTATGGGCTTTCACTTAGGCTTACGGGCTAAAGCCGAACCTTCTTTCTAATTTGGAAAAAAAAAAAAAGCTAAGGAGCGCCAATGCGCGAGCGCGCCACCTGCAGGGCCTGCTGTAGCCAGGCGGCAAGGAGATGAACCATCATGGCCCACGAGAATCTTTTCAATTTTTACTTCTCTAAAATGCGATAACTTTCTCATAAATTGTCTATTTTCAATTCTGATCGCACCATCGTATTTTTTACGATAAGATTTATAAAACAAAATCGATGATGCAATGTTTTGAAATAATTTTTATAATCTAGCAACTTATATTAAAAGTACAGTAGCTACTTTATGTATTACATACGTGACAACTTATGTATAAACCTCTCAACATTATATGTAGATAAATTGATTAGAATAATTTTTATCCTCCATTATATTGTCTCTATGAACTATCTACATAAGTAAACACATTGTCTCTGTATAAGTTACTACCAAACATATACAACATACTATTATTCTTTGCACATGAGTTGTTGCACAATCTTTGTATAAATTGATACATTTATTTCTATATAAATTTATTACTAAATTAGTAGACATACAATAGAAGTTGGTACATAATCATTGTATAAGTTTTATATGTTACCTCTACATAAGATATCAGGATGTATATATACCAGCCGCATAAAATAATTTTAAAACATATCATATATGGATCTTGTTTTGTAGATCTCATTTTAAAGACACTTGTTGAAAGAGTAATGGTCATTTAAAGAAAATATAAATATTTTCATGGCTGATGTCACCAACGAAAATAACACATTGACACAATCCTGCACCATGCTGCCGCTCCTGTTGGTAAGCGCACATGCAAGTAGATGATACACTGACTGATTAAATTAGAACAAAAAAGGAAAACAATTAGCTCCCGCGTACTACCGTAGTGCAACATGAATTAGGGGTCGCGCGTTAGCCTGCGCGAACGGTCGCGCGTTAACTTCGTCCTTCTAATTTGCCGCAAGCCCACCTTTTTCTGTCTCTGCTCTGCTGCAGGCGGCAGGTAAAAATCACAGCTTAACTCGAGCTCAAAGCTGGTTTTAACCCACGTAATCCAAATCATCGACGCATATCTGCTAGATGGCGGCGAACCCTTCAACGTGTCGACCCGCCCGTTCGTTAAACGCGAACGAAACAAGCGGAGCCGCGTCCGCCTCCGCCGCCGCCATTTCGCCACCCGCCGTCTCGTCGTTTCGTCACCCTCCCACGCGATCGCCGGAGGATCGGGAGACCCAACCCTAGGGCACGCCCTCTCCCTCCCTCCCTTCCCATGCCCTCCGCACCATCGCCGCCATGAGCCTCTCCTCCCTCTCCCGCGCCCTCGCCCGGTCCGCGCGCTCCACCCGGCCGCCGCGGCAGGTAGGTCGCTGTTCGAGCCCGCCCCCGCACGTTTCCGTGCCCAGCTCGGTTTTCTTCGGACGTGTCATCCCTAATTTTTTTCCATAGGGTTCTCTGCTTGAGGGGTATGCCGGGCTCCGCGCGGCGCCGACCCCGCGGCCGTCGATGCCTGGCGGTGATGTCGGCGGATTGGGGTTTGTGCGCAGCTACTTGACGTCAGCGCTGGGGAGCCGGGCGGCGGCGCCCACCGGGCAAGGGAAGCTCGGGGATTGGAGGTTCCTGCTCGCCAGCTCGCAGTTCCGGCGGCTGTTCTCCGATGGGTCCAACAAGAGTGAGTTTTCTTTGCTGGTTTGGATAATCATTTGGTCGGTTTATCTTCAGTGTATATAACGTGCCTCTTTCGGCTTTAGATTACGAGAAGTACCATCCAAAGGAGAAACAGGAGGAGCCAAAGGGGGATGGGAGTGACAAGTCTAACCCCAAAAGTAAGTAGTGGTAATTTAGTTCGTTCAATGCACATTACTGTTGTACAGGAAGAAAAAAAACGTTAATTTTGTTCCGTGCTTTATAAAATAATATGGATTATCGAAAGCTTCCACCTTTCTATATGTTGGTAGCTAGCTATTGACCTTACTGGATTCCAAACTCACAAGGAGGATTTCTATATATGTGACCTGTGTTTTGGCATAATATTTATCATGAAAACGCAGCAATGACACAGGGGACTAGATAATGATGGAATTCTACAATGTTGTTATACCATAAGTATCTGATTGAAATAGGATAGATGCACTGCAATTCAGTGGAAGTAGAACAAATATGTATTTTGGTTTTCTTGTGAAGTTATGCTGCTTTGCTTTCCTTTGGTATAGGCCATGTTTGCAACTTGGAGATTTTGTGTAATCGATCCATTTGGTGCAAGCCATGCACATAACGCGGTTGCAATTTTTTTTAATGTTCAGAGGATTCCAATTCAAAGTTTCAGTGGAATTTCAAAGAGGATGTCATGAAAAAATTCCAGGAACTCCTTGCCCCTCTGCTTTTTCTTGGACTAGTGTTGGCAACCTTACCCAGGGGTAATTCCGCACAGCAGGTATGCTGCTTACTCATATCTACTATTAAATATGCTTATAAGTTGCAATTGTTTATAAGTTGTTTGTTTCCTATAACTCTACAGTCTTGTGTATAAATTACATGGTCATGGTTAATAGAAGACTAACTATACTGCAGGTTGCAGGTGCTCTCTTGTAGGTCCAAACCATTATTCCTGAAAATGTTAGGCAAAAGTTGTTATCTCTTATTCTGGTGTATAAATTTTGTGATAATAGACATTCCGTTTGAATTCAGTTTGAGTGGTGACAGGCAGATGGCAGTCCCACTCCCATCCCAAGTTCAAATGTTGAAACTATATCACCTCAGCTAGACACATGACCTCAATGCTGATTAATTCACAGTTCCTAATGTCATAGACAACTGAAAAGGGGTAACTGCATAGTTAAGCTTGTGGAGATTTCCAACCGATGACATTCCCATGTTTAAGATTATTATGACCCAGGGAGCATATGCTGGTTCTTTATTTAGTCCTGTATCATTGCGGATACAGTATGATGTTAATTTACTTTTTTTATATTCCTTGTTAATCAGTTTATCTCATCAAACTACTATAAGCTGCGGTTTCCTGCCTCTTTGCATTAGTGTAGCTCACACTTTCTCTAGTTTATTAGACCATTATCAGGATCATTTCCTTCAACTTTTGCAGATAAGCTTCCAAGAATTCAAGAACAAGTTATTGGAACCAGGGTTAGTTGATCACATTGTTGTTTCAAACAAATCAGTTGCAAAAGTTTATGTTAGGAGTTCACCCTCAAGCAACCAAGGCCAGGACGGTGATATCCATATCACAACCAGTCATCTCCCTGGTAGAGAGACTCCTAGCAAGTACAAGTACTACTTTAACATTGGAAGCGTAGACTCCTTTGAAGAGAAGTTAGAAGAGGCCCAGGAAGCATTGGGGAGAGATCCACATGTTTATGTTCCAGTAACCTATACTTCTGAAGTTAATTGGTTCCAGGAATTGATGAGGTTTGTCCCAACAGCTTTGCTTGTTGGATTAATTTATGTGGTGGGGAAAAGGATGAAAGGTGGTATTAGTATTGGGGGTCCTGGGGGTGGAGCTCGTGGTATTTTTAGTATTGGAAAAGTTCAAGTGACAAAGATGGACAAAAATTCAAAAAACAAGGTTAGTTTTTGTTTGCTGTTCATTCCATGGCTATTAAAAAAGAATCTGACGCTTGATATTTTCTCATTTTTAATGAAAAGTTTGCGCTTTCATAGTGCTATAAGGTTTGTAGTTGTTCAGGGGTCATGGCTTGGCACATCATCATCAAAGTTGAAGAATATCATGTACATATGGTGCTTCTCTTAGTCTCTAGTAATACTTGTATTTGTATTATGTTGCAGGTGTTCTTTAAGGATGTAGCTGGTTGTGATGAAGCGAAACAAGAAATAATGGAATTTGTGCATTTCCTGAAAAATCCCAAGAAATATGAAGAACTGGGAGCTAAAATACCAAAGGGTGCTCTTCTTGTGGGTCCCCCTGGTACAGGGAAAACACTCCTTGCTAAAGCTACTGCAGGAGAGTCTGATGTGCCCTTCTTGTCTGTTTCTGGTTCAGACTTCATGGAGATGTTTGTTGGTGTTGGACCATCCAGGGTTCGGAACTTATTTCAAGAAGCTCGACAATGTGCACCTAGTATTGTATTCATTGATGAAATCGATGCAATTGGTCGTGCAAGGGGTCGTGGGGGATTCTCTGGGGGAAATGATGAGCGTGAAAGCACATTGAACCAGTTGCTTGTAGAGATGGATGGATTTGGAACAACATCTGGAGTTGTTGTTCTTGCTGGTACAAACAGACCTGACATCCTAGATAAGGCTTTGCTCAGACCAGGGAGATTTGATCGTCAGATAGCCATCGATAAACCAGACATAAATGGTCGTGATCAAATATTTCGCATTTACCTTAAAAAACTTAAGCTGGACAAGGAGCCATCATTTTATTCTCAAAGATTAGCAGCTTTGACACCTGGGTTTGCTGGGGCTGATATTGCTAATGTTTGTAATGAGGCTGCTTTAATTGCCGCAAGGAGCGAGGATGCACAGATAACGATTCAGCATTTTGAAGCTGCTATTGACAGGGTTATTGGAGGCTTGGAGAAGAAAAACAAGGTACCTTTTGGAATTATATTGTTTTGCTACTTTTCTTATGCTAAACCGATACGCACAAAAGTTATAATCCACATCCTTGTCCCCTTAAATGCACAACATACTGAAAAAAATGCTATTCATTTGTTAAAATATTCAAACTGAAAGGCGAATAAGGTGTGCATGGAAATATGCTAAGATATTCACATTTATTGGTGGCAGTTATATCTTGTTGAGCTATTTGCAGGTTATTAGCAAGCTGGAGCGCCAAACTGTTGCGTACCATGAATCTGGTCATGCTGTCGCTGGATGGTTTTTGGAGCATGCAGAACCGCTTCTTAAAGTTACAATTGTTCCTCGTGGAACAGCTGCTTTAGGATTTGCTCAATATGTCCCTAGTGAGAATCTTTTGATGACAAAAGAGCAGCTTTTTGACATGACATGCATGACGCTAGGTGGTAGAGCTGCAGAGGAGGTACTCAACATTTTGGTAGATCTTTGTATGACCAAATTTTCAAGTGATCTAGCAACTGATGCAACTGTTCTATGTTTCAGGTTTTGATTGGGAAAATCTCTACTGGGGCTCAAAATGACCTGGAGAAAGTCACCAAGATGACTTATGCCCAGGTTGCAGTATACGGTTTCAGTGAAAAGGTTGGGCTTCTTTCTTTCCCTCAAAGGGAGGATGGTTTTGGAATGAGCAAGCCATATGGTGGCGAGACTGCATCCATCATTGACACTGAGGTGAGGGAATGGGTGGCAAAGGCCTATGAAAAAACTCTTGACCTGATCAAGACGCACAAGGAGCAGGTTGCACAGATTGCAGAGCTGCTGCTTGAGAAGGAGGTTCTCCACCAAGATGATCTAGTCCGGGTACTAGGGGAACGCCCATTTAAGACAGCTGAGCCTACTAATTACGATCGTTTCAAACAAGGTTTCCAGGTTGAAGAGAGCGACAAGAGTGCTGAGGTTTCAGATGCCAATCCATCATCCCTGGGAAATGTTGTGCCAACATAAATCTTGACAACTTCAATCTGTACATTGCATCAACCCCTCCACCCCACATATGGCATCAGAAGGCTGTATAAAAGAGTTCCTTCGTGATGATTTGGTTCCCATGCAGACTCTGAACTTCTGTCGACTCACATAGTTGAGGCTTCTGTTTTTTTAACTATACTGACAGAAGTGTTTCTCTCGGCGATCTGCACTACGATGTTCCCTGATAAGGTCGCGATATTTAATTCCATTTGCCGAGACGGCATGAGTTTGCACTTCGTGCTCTTTTGTCGAGACAGCATGAGTCTGCACTTTGCACTATGCCTTTTGGGCTATTTTTTTATTTGCCATTGCAATTTTCTTTAGACCCATATAGCAGTCATCACAAAAATCACCTGTCCTTTTATGATATTGGGTTGCAATTTTCTTCTGTTACGCCATCCATGCCTGTCAGATGGTTTTTAACATCAACGATTACAAAGTGCCCGAATTGCCTCTTCTTCATCTTCCGCGTATGTGTCCCGGGAAAGCCCAAGGACCGAAGGCCCAGCCACCCACCAGTGACACTTGGTCTTTCTTGGTCTAGCAGTCCCACCACAGCGTCCACCAGCCGGCCCAGGGGCACGCTAGAGAGTGATTTTTTTATTTTAGTGTTTTGCAAAAATACATGTCTTGATAAAAAGAATTACAAATTTATATGCATACAGCTGTTTGAAACGGCTATAGCCGGTTGAAACGTTGGAATTTATCTTGTATCCACCTTACCGCCAATTCAAATGGCGGAATTTCCGCAGCACATCTTAAAAAAATCATAACCTTTTCATATAAACTCGGATGGAGATAAACTTTATATGGAAATTGTAGATCTTAATGAGATGTACAACTTTATAGTTCAAACTTTTTATTTGGAACCATCTTAGTGCTCAAATAATCGATTCAATGTTCAAATCCTCGTTCATGTCTACCACCCTCTATATTTCAGATACACATAGTTGACTCGTAGCTCACTTTGTTTTAAGGCTTCCACACTGCGGTATACAATTTACAAAGCCAACATGCTAGAATATTAATACTACAACCACCCTGTATCGCATCCAAGTCCATCAAATGCTCGCATTGATCCAAATGTATAACGTTGCTCAAATCACCAAGAACAACAAGCTCACCAAACAATTTCAAACAGCACAGTTTGTGGCCTATTCAGCTGTCCTTCATCTTCTATTTCTTACTTGGTAGTAACAGAAGTTTTATATGTGTGCACGCACTTCAGCAAATCGGACAACCTCACATCTGCACATACTAAGCTCGATATCCTTTTATGCTCTTGTCTTAACCAACATCCTGATCAAGGCCTATTGGGGGGGAAAAAAACACTGTGGACCTGATCGATCAAGACACAACATGGAGCAGGTTGCACAGATTGCATAGCTGCTGGCTGCTGCTTGAGGAGGTCGAGGTTGTTCACCAAGATGATCTTGTTCGGGGTTCTACATTCAGGTGGCCGAGCCATTGGATCGTTTCAACCAAGGTTTCCAAGATGAAAGAGAGTGATAAGAGTGCTGAACTGTCAGATCATAATCCCGGGCAGTCTTATTCCAACGTAAAACATTGCCATTGACTTTTCATACTTGACCCTCTTATTAGTGATTAATCTGACAGCAGATTCACGTTTTGTCTTAGTCAACCTTCACCAAGATATGGCCGTGAGACGAGACTTGAACATTACTGAAACCTTTCCATGGAAAGGAATCCAAAATTTCCATTCAGCATCTTCCCGGGTCTATGATTGCATAACAACACAGCATCCTTTTTTCCCCCCGCAAATCATTTCATCTGTGTCAAGGCATCTATCATGGACTGCTGGAAAAAAAAACTGTAAAAAAGAACGTGTGCCCGATGGAAATTGGAAAGCACCTGACGATGCTGTGAGTACCAAAGGGAACTTCGAAATTGGCATCAGAAGAACGTATACCTACCCAACTTTTAGAGTAAGTAGACGCGTGCAGAGTATGCATTTCAATGTATCATCAAATTTTTTTTTTTGAAAGAAGAATGTATCATCAAATATAGAACATATAATATACGTATAGAATAACAAACTAGACAACATGGCTGATTTTTCACGTCTACCACACAGCAAGGAAAAGCAATAGGGCCAGTTGGGTGAGGCATCCTTCTCCCCCTTTGGAGACTTGCCGAAAAGAGCAACAGTTCGAGCACGGCTCTCGGTGACCCGCTAACCGGCGCAGCTTCAGCGCCACGGATCTCATCTCCTGGTTGGCTGGCTGGTTCACACAATCACACACTATACCCTTTCCCTAATCATGCGCCACGCCTGGCCGGCGATGCGAATGGGCGGCCGGTCCCGGAACAAGACCGGCCTCCGATCCTCCCCCAGCTCTCTCTGGTCGCTGTCCTCACTGGCTCCGGCGAGATCCCTTGGCATGCAAGGATATGTTAGGAGCCCTGCAAAGCTGTGATCCTCAACTGGGCCACTTGGGGTCGCCTCTGACCTTTTGTTCCGGGGCAGCTGGAATTTGCAACTACTCCTGATTTGAACACATTATCTGGGGGGTTTGAGGGGCCGGGTGGTAGGTGAAGTAAGCCCAGCAAACCCAAGACCTGGTGAAAGTAGCATGCTTCTTGTGCTGTGTGTGTCAATGTGTGGTTAGCTCAACATCGGTAGGAAAGTGAAGTGTAGAATTTCTTGCTAAACATGTGCTTTTCTTTTTTTCTTTTTAATTGAGTAAATGGCACTTCATATCGGTTAATTTAGCGTAAAATAGCAGGTTCTGTGGCTATTTCTTCCTTTTTTTTTGTCCTGAAAGCAAAAGCTGTCTGAATCAATTTTTTTTACAATATTGTGTGTTTCAAGTCAATAAGAAATCAATGCAGTGAACTAACCTTTCTGCCGTACCAAATATCCATTGGTAATTCCATTATTTTCAGGTATAGTAATGGTACGGTGTACATTCTGCGTGTTAACTAAGTCATGAAAAAGGCTAAAATATGAGGGTGGTCAAGAACACAAGATTGACATGTAAACAGAAGGGTGGTTGACTTTAGCCACACTCCGAAGCTACTATCTATAGTCGCTAAGCCATTCCGCACGGGCCCCGCCGGCAGTGTTGCCTTGCGGCGACATCGTGCTCAATAACCAACCCTGCACCAAACAAAGCTTACTGAACTCTGCACAATAAACATCTGAACTACGCGCATGCATAGCCAAAAAGTTCTGGAAGCAAGCGTACATGCTAATCATCTTCTCTCTCGTGCCCGCTCTTCCAACATCTACTATATATAGGAACATCTACTGCCATCTCAGACACAGCGATCAGTCGTCCTTAGCCATTGTTGCCAAGGAGTGCTAGTCATCAGCCGTCGTCAAGTGTCTCTCCGGCTGATCGAGAGCTTGAGGAAAGGCAGCAATGGCTACCTCCTACATGCTTCTCCCTTACTGCGTCCTCGTCGCTGTGCTCGTCCTGCTCTTCTCCGTTGACGTGGCGGAGGGCGCCATTAGGGAGTATCAGTTCGATGTAAGTGTGCAGCAAGAAACAGAGCAAGCATGATCGATGCGTCCTCCCACATCAACGTACTATTTGGTAGTTGCAATTAGATGCGGTTAATTAATGTTGCGACAAATGCAGGTGCAAATGACGAGCGTGACGCGGCTGTGCAGCAGCAAGAGCATCGTGACGGTGAACGGCCTGTTCCCGGGGCCGACGGTGTTCGCCAGGGAGGGCGACCTCGTCGTCGTCCGCGTCGTCAACCACGTCCCCTACAACATGAGCATCCACTGGTACGTGCTCATGCCTGGTTGCCTGCCACCTTTCACGTCTAGCTCGTAGTAGCACGAGCACGCATTGGCTGCGGCGACCGGCTGGCTGATCACCGGCGAGCTTCATGGACGACGCAGGCACGGCGTCCGGCAGCTGCGGAGCGGGTGGGCGGACGGGCCGGCGTACATCACGCAGTGCCCGATCCAGAGCGGGCAGAGCTACGTGTACAAGTTCACCATCACGGGGCAGCGCGGCACGCTGTGGTGGCACGCGCACATCTCCTGGCTCCGCGCCACCGTCTACGGGCCCATCGTCATCCTACCCAAGCCCGGCGTCCCCTACCCGTTCCCGGCGCCCTACAAGGAGGTCCCCGTCATCTTCGGCGAGTGGTGGAAGGCGGACACGGAGGCGGTGATCAGCCAGGCGCTCCAGACCGGCGGAGGCCCCAACGTCTCCGACGCTTTCACCATCAACGGCCTCCCTGGGCCGCTCTACAACTGCTCTGCTAAAGGTTGGAGATGCATGGCCCCAACGCGAGCAGCATGCATGGTTCACTGAGCTGACGGCTTGCATTATTATTGTTTTGTCGTTTATATGCAGACACGTTCAAGCTGAAGGTGCAGCCAGGGAAGACGTACATGCTCCGCATCATCAACGCTGCGCTCAATGACGAGCTCTTCTTCTCCATCGCCGGCCACCCACTCACCATCGTCGACGTCGACGCGGTCTACATCAAGCCCATCACCGTCGAGACCCTCATCATCACCCCGGGGCAGACCACCAACGTGCTCCTCACCACCAAGCCGTCGTACCCCGCCGCCAACTACTACATGCTGGCCGCGCCCTACTCCACCGCCAGGCCGGGCACCTTCGACAACACCACCGTCGCCGGCATCCTCGAGTACGAGGACCCCAATTCCCCTTCCCCCGCGGCCTTCAACAAGAACCTCCCGATCCTCAAGCCGACCCTGCCGCAGATCAACGACACCAGCTTCGTCGCCAACTTCACGGGCAAGCTCCGCAGCCTCGCCACCGCGGAGTACCCCGCCGACGTGCCGCGGGAGGTGGACCGGCGGTTCTTCTTCACCGTCGGGCTGGGCACGCACCCGTGCGCCGTGAACGGGACGTGCCAGGGCCCCACCAACGACACCCGGTTCGCGGCGTCCGTGAACAACGTCTCCTTCGTGCTCCCAACGACGGCGATGTTAGATTGATCTCTTTCCCGATTGGCCCAAAGGCCAATCAGGATCTTGATCTGCGCCCTGATCGGGGGCGCTTACCCTATCAATGGGTAGTGGGCCCCTGTCGCGCTGCGCTATATAAACAGGGTGGGGGGACCCGGCTCGGCTCACGAGGTTCGCCGCAGCCAGCCGCCCCCACCAACACACCTACCGATCTAGGTTGCGCAGCAGCGGCGGGAAGCGCCACTGCCACTTCACCGGTGACCGGACTACACTGCGCATCGCTGCCTTGCGCAGAACTACACCAACCGAACCCGCGATGGCCAGCAGCTCCGCTGCTCCCACCCCTAGGGGTGAAGGTACCCCAATTCCCCCTCTCTCACACTAGGCACTCACCAGGAACTCCTAGTCTCTCATGTCTCTCTCTCGAACCCGACTAGATGTGCTCTAGTGATCCTAGGCTAGGGCATAACATTGGTATCAGACACCTCCTAGAAGCTATTCTAGATCGGGAAAAGCAGTAGATCGAGAAAAGAATGACGATCGGAAAAGAAACCGAAAAAGAAACCGAAACAGAAACCCTAACCCTAACCCTAGATCTAAAGAAACGAGCGACGCCGGGAAACTTACCTGTCGTCGCCTTCACCGCCGCACGTCCACCGACGGCGAGCGGCAAAGGCCGGCCGAGCCTCGGGCTCGCCGGAGACCACGTCCACCCGAACCACCGGCGCAACCGCTCGGGGCTCGGGGGAGGGCGCAAAAGCACCACCACAGGACCGCTCGACGGCGGCGCGCCCAACCCTCGGGTGGACGCGCTCGCCGGCGAGGGGACCCGCGGTGGCGCCGCCCCTTTTCTCCATCTGGATCTCGAACCTTCGGTTTTTGGAGGGAGGAAGGGAGGAAGGCTAGAAAAGAAAGGAAGGAGGGGGCTGCCGCGGCTGTGCGCCGGCGGGGCCATCCCTCCACCGCCGCCGCCGGCCATCGCCGGGCGCGGGAGAGACGACCCCGCCGCCGCCGCAGCCGCGGCGAGAGCGAACGGGCGAAAGAAGAATGGGGCTAGGGTTTCCAGGGGCCGGCCGTCGGCCGGTTTTGTTCCGCCGAAAATGGCGCCTGGCCGTCGGATCTGGACGGACGGTCGGGATTGTCCGGGCCAGATTCGGCCCAGGCGGGATGCGGCCGCAGGCCGCTTTCGCGGCCCAGGCCCAGGTTGTGGCCTGCGCGCGCGCGTCGCGAGCGAGGCCGGCGGCAAGCCGTTTTCGTGGGCCGCGCGAGCAGGCCGCAGGCGCCGCGCGAGCAGGCCGCCTGTTACGCGCGAGCGGGCCGCGTGCGGGAACGGGCCGTGGGCCGTTTTCGCGCGCGGGCCGACTTTCGCGTTTTGCACAGTAACCTCTGTTTTTTTTTGTTTTTTTTCTATTTCCAGAAGCTTTTAATTAATAGTTTTTGCACAGTTTTAGTCTCTAATTCAATTTGAACCAACGGGATAATTTGTATTAGAGATTAATAAATTTTTGTACAGAGTTTTGCTTCTGAAAATAGATTTATTTCACAGTTTCCGCTGCAAAAGTAATATTCATTGCTCTATTTAAATTTAATTTGAACCAACGAGATAATTAAATTTTGTGAGAGCATGATAAAGTTAATTAGATCATGGTGCTGTTATTTTCTGACCAACGTTGTTAATAACTGTATCATGATTTAAAAAGTTATTTTGATGCTTTTATTTCTATTTCTGCCCAACGGTGATATAGTTTTAAATTGCATCAACAGTTGTATGTTTTATTTTTTGACCAACGTTGGAAATGACTCATGCAATTGTCGTTATGATCGCATTTATGGATTGTGAATTTCAGGATCATTCAACTTAATGGCGTGTCTCAAAGAGATACCCATTCTCAAAGGCAACAACTACACAGAATGGAGGAAGAAGATTGAGTTCTCCTTCGTTTGTGGAGAAGTTGACTGGGTACTGACCACACCGCAGCCACAAGCTCCACAGAAGCCAGTGAGGGCTGATGGTGATGATGATGCTGCATGGCAGCAAAAGGAGAGGGACTATGCTCCACTGGAGTTGGCATACACCCTTGAGAATAAACAGTGGACCACTGCCAACAAGAAATGTATGGCTTTGGTAAAGAATACGATTGAGCCTGCCATTTTGGGCTCGATCGCAGAGTGTGACTCCGTTTCAGAGTACCTCGACAAGATAAGGAATCAGTTCACTGGTTCCTCAAAGATATATGCTACCCAGCTGTTCAAGCAGCTGGCCACAGAGAGGTACAATGGCGGAGGGACTGGCATAAGAGATCACATCATGAGGATGTATAACTTGGCAGCGCAGCTGAAGCCTATGGATCTTGAGCTCAAGCCTGGGCACATTATGCATTTGGTTTTTGCTTCTCTGCCTAAAGAGTTTGACACTTTTGTTGTCAATTACAACATGCAGCCAGAACAGTGGGACATGGAGAAAATGATTGCCATGTGCGTGCAGGAAGAGGACAGACTTAGATCCTCACATGGTGGCTCATTGCACTATGTGAAGGATAACAGAAAAAAGATTGCTAATCCCTCTTTCAAGGCACGTGGAAAAGCTCCTATGCAGCAGAATCACCAAAAGCTTCTCCCAGTAGACAAAGACCAATGTCTACATTGCAAGAAAAAGGGGCACTTCAAGAAAGACTGCCCCGACTGGTTAAAGTCAATAATGGCAAAAAGAGGTGAGAATACTATTTCTTTTGTAAATGAATCCTTGTATACACAGTATTCGAAATCTACTTGGTGGATTGACTCAGGTGCAACTGTTCATGTTGCAAATTCTTTACAGGGATTCCATTCGACGAGGACTACGCAAAGAAGCGAAAGATGCGTTGAAGTCGCAAATGGAGTCCAAGCAGAAGTTGAAGCTGTTGGCGATGTCTCTTTAGAGCTAGTTGATGGTTTCATGCTTGTACTTAAAGATGTGCTTTATGTTCCCTCATTACACAGAAACTTAATAAGTATTTCACGTTTGGACCATGATGGTTATGAATGTCATTTTGGTAATGGAAAGTGTGCCATTTGGTTCGATAATGCATGTGTTGGTGTTGCCATCCTTCACAATGAGTTGTATTTATTATCATTACGTGAAAAAGTTAATTCTGTGTGTGATGTGAATATGAATGTATCCTCGTCAGAGAAAGAAACAAAGAAAAGAAAGAGAACTCAAGAAGTATCGTCGAAATTATGGCACTGTCGTTTAGGCCATATTTCGAGGGGGAGAATAGAAAGACTAGTTAAGAATGAAATTCTTCCTCAATTAGAGTTCTCAGACTTAGAACAATGCGTTGATTGCATTAAAGGAAAATTTGTAAAGAAAATTAAAAAAGGCGCTAAACGTAGCACAGGAATTTTAGAGATAATCCACACTGACATTTGTGGACCTTTTCCTGTGAAAAGTGTGGATGGCTATGACTTGTTCATAACATTCACGGATGATTACTCCCGTTACGGTTATATTTATCCTATCAAAGAAAGATCAGAAGCCTTGGATAAATTTAAGATATTTAAAGCTGAAGTTGAAAATCAGCATAACAAAAGAATCAAAATAGTAAGATCCGACCGTGGGGGGAGTACTATGGTCGGCATACCCCATTCGGCCAAGTTCCTGGACCCTTTGCAAGGTTCTTGCAGGAAAATGGCATAGTAGCCCAGTATTCAATGCCGGGCGAACCTCAGCAAAATGGAGTAGCTGAAAGGCGTAACCGTACACTGATGGATATGGTGCGCAGCATGATGAGCTATTCCACCTTACCATTGGGACTGTGGATGGAGGCGCTGAAGACCGCCATTCACATCCTTAATAGAGTACCAAGTAAGTCGGTGCCCAAAACACCGTACGAACTATGGACAGGAAGAGTACCCTCACTAAACCACTTACGTGTGTGGGGGAGCCCAGCTGAGGCCAAAGTGTTTAACCCAAACATCGGGAAACTAGATCCCAAAACAGTTAGTTGCCACTTCATCGGCTACCCGGAAAAATCAAAGGGTTTTCGTTTCTACTGTCCAGACAGATTCACAAAGTTTGTAGAAACGAGACAGGCGATTTTCTTAGAGGATGAGATGGTGAGGGGGAGCATGGTAGCTCGAGAAATTGATCTTGAGGAGAAGCGGGTGTGTGCACCCAATCCGATGATTCAGGAACCATACTTCTCACTACCTATTATTCCCGCACCGATAATTCCTGAGGTCGTGGTGCAGGCACCTGCTACAGTTCCTGATAGTGTGGTGCAGGCTCCTGCTGTGATTCCACCCGTGGAAACGATGAGTGAAGTTTTGGAACCTGTCCTTCAGGAGCCAACTGAACCCATCATTGCACACGAGGAAGAGTTGCAGCAGCCACCTCAGAATAGTGTGCCACAAGCAGAGGCACAAAATATGCCTGAAAGTGAGGGGCCTAGAAGGTCTCAAAGGGTCAGAAAATCAGCCATCCCTGATTGTTATAAAGTTTATAACACAGAAGAAGTTCATATAGAAGGTGATCCCACTTCATATGAAGAAGCCATGAAAAGTGTTCACTCATCGAAGTGGCTAGAGGCCATGGAAGATGAGATGAAATCGATGAGTTCCAACAATGTTTGGGAACTTGAGGAGATTCCTAAAGGAGCCAAAACAGTAGGCTGTAAATGGGTCTACAAGACTAAACGTGACTCCAAAGGGAATATAGAAAGATATAAGGCGAGACTTGTGGCAAAAGGCTTTACACAAAGAGAAGGAATAGATTATAATGAGACTTTCTCTCCTGTCTCATGTAAAGACTCCTTCAGAATCATAATGGCACTAGTTGCGCATTTTGATTTAGAGTTACATCAGATGGATGTAAAGACGGCATTTCTAAATGGGGATTTAGAAGAAAACGTCTACATGAAACAACCAAAGGGTTTTGTCATGGAAGACAAAGAGCACATGGGATGTCGTCTAAAGAAATCCATTTACGGATTAAAGCAAGCCTCAAGACAGTGGTATCTAAAGTTTAATGATATAATAAAGAAATTTGGGTTTCAAGAGAATATAGAGGACAATTGTGTCTATGCAAAGTTCAAAAATGGGAAATACATTTTCCTAATCCTGTATGTAGATGATATTTTGCTTGCAAGCAGTGATATCAATCTACTGCAAGAGACAAAGAAGTTCTTGTCCTCAAACTTCGATATGAAGGATCTTGGTGAAGCAACATATGTTTTGGGCATAGAAATTCACCGAGATAGATTGAATGGGGTTCTAGGGTTATCGCAAAAGGCATATTTAGAAAAGGTTCTAAAGAAGTACAATATGCATGCGAGTAAAGCCACACCTGCTCCTATAGTCAAGGGCGACAGTTTTGGGAATTTTCAATGTCCCAGGAACCAGTACGAGATCGATCAAATGAAAGCGGTTCCATATGCTTCAGCTGTCGGAAGCTTACAGTATGCACAAGTGTGCACTCGCCCTGACTTAGCTTTTGTCACCGGGGTTCTCGGTAGATATCAAAGTAATCCAGGAATAGAACACTGGAAAATGGTAAAGAAGGCGTTGCGCTACGCGCAAGGCACAAAAGAACTCATGCTTACATATAAGAGATCTGATTCCCTAGAGATAAAAGGGTATTCAGATGCAGACTTTGCGGGAGACAAGGATGATAGAAAATCCACGTCTGGATACGTATTCACTCTCGCAGGAGGAGCTATCTCATGGAGAAGCTCAAAACAGAAAGTAACTGCGTCATCGACGATGCACGCAGAATTCATAGCATGTCATGAGGCCACGGGGCAGGCAATGTGGCTAAAGAAATTCATACCCGGATTGAGAGTGGTTGACTGTATTAACAGACCACTAAAGATGTACTGCGATAATGAACCAGCAGTATTCTACGCTCACAACAACAAATCAAGCAATGCTTCCAAAGCCATTGAGATAAAGTTTTACGTTGTGAAAGACAGAATCCAGGATCACACTATAAGTCTCGAGCATATAAGAACAAAAGATATGCTTGCGGATCCGCTCACAAAAGGCTTACCTCCCAATGTGTTCAGGGAACACTTAGCCGGCATGGGTTTAAGGGAAAGCCTATGATTCCTGGATTAGATAAGGCCCAAAAGAAACAGAATTGTTTCAAAATAGAGAGGTGTGTTGTAGCTGTTGATTCTATCGGCAATCAAGCTGTGACGATGAAACATGCTCTGCATATTAATCTACGATGAAACGAATAAAAGTGAAAAGTATAAAGCTAAAAGTAAATGATGAGATCAAGGGGGAGAATGTTAGATTGATCTCTTTCCCGATTGGCCCAAAGGCCAATCAGGACCTTGATCTGCGCCCTGATCGGGGGCGCTTACCCTATCAATGGGTAGTGGGCCCCTGTCGCGCTGCGCTATATAAACAGGGTGGGGGGACCCGGCTCGGCTCACGAGGTTCGCCGCAGCCAGCCGCCCCCACCAACACACCTACCGATCTAGGTTGCGCAGCAGCGGCGGGAAGCGCCACTGCCACTTCACCGGTGACCGGACTACACTGCGCATCGCTGCCTTGCGCAGAACTACACCAACCGAACCCGCGATGGCCAGCAGCTCCGCTGCTCCCACCCCTAGGGGTGAAGGTACCCCAATTCCCCCTCTCTCACACTAGGCACTCACCAGGAACTCCTAGTCTCTCATGTCTCTCTCTCGAACCCGACTAGATGTGCTCTAGTGATCCTAGGCTAGGGCATAACAGGCGCTGCTGCAGGCGCACTTCACCGGCAGGTCCAACGGGGTGTACTCGCCCAACTTCCCGGCGGCGCCGCTGATCCCGTTCAACTACACGGGGACGCCGCCCAACAACACCAACGTGTCCAACGGGACCAAGCTGGTGGTGCTCCCGTACGGCACCAGCGTGGAGCTGGTGATGCAGGGCACCAGCATCCTCGGCAACGAGAGCCACCCGCTGCACCTCCACGGCTTCAACTTCTTCGTCGTTGGCCAAGGCTTCGGCAACTTCGACCCCGTCAAGGACCCGGCCCAGTACAACCTCGTCGACCCCGTCGAGCGGAACACCGTCGGCGTGCCGGCCGGCGGCTGGGTGGCCATCCGGTTCCGTGCAGACAATCCAGGTAAGAATTCAAAAATTACCGTGACATACTAACTGTGCCAGATCAGCAACGATCTGATGAGCAAGCAAAGGTGACTTTGGTTTGGGATAACCCAAGCTTCTTGGAGAATGTTAACAGTAGTCGTGTGTGCAGGGGTGTGGTTCATGCATTGCCACTTGGAGGTTCACGTCAGCTGGGGCCTGAAAATGGCATGGCTGGTGCTGGACGGAGACAAGCCTAAAGAGAAGCTGCTGCCTCCGCCGTCTGATCTCCCCAAATGCTAGGCGACACGCGGAATTGCCGATAATCGCCATCGACTGATTGACGCAATCTACAGAGATTGCTGCGTGCTCCCCAATTTGCATAGGATATTTTAGCATCTTTTGCTTGTGCTGTGGTTGGTGCTATGAAACGCTTCCATTAGCGGTTTCTGCTTTTTCCAGTTCAGACGTCGTCTGGTTAGCTGCGTGTGAGTCTCACGGGCAGGAAGGTTCCTTGATCAAAGGCAACGCCATTAATTTTTTGATTGCAATCAGTTACCATCATCTTTTGTAAATCTTATCTGAGAACTGGATTGTGTATCCAGGTGTGCCTCCTAAATAATATGTACTGGGATTGGAATTTATTGAGTTATCTGTTGCACCATACAACTTTTTATTGACAACTACACTGATGAAAAACTGAGCTTTAATCCCAGTTGGAGAGACATATAGGTCTTGAAAATCCAACCAGGACTAATCATTCGGGACTAAAGATCCGGTTGGTAGCACCAACCGGAACTAAAAGTATTCTGAAAAAATAAAAAAAAGTGGGCCGCCCTCCGTCTTGCCTGCTCGCGCCGCCACCCCTACAGCTCTGCCTCGACCACCGTACCACCTCAGCTCCAACTTCACCACCGAGACAACCAAATCAAGAGCAAGAAACAATTGATGCTTCACAAATTGAAGCAAAAAAAATATGCTCATCTCACATGATCATCACACAAGTAAGAACACACAACCAATCAATTCGCACAAAATCTGATACACAATACACAATTCGCACAAATCATGCACTACTAGATCACTATTCACTCACAAACAAATCATGTCGGGCCGCCTGCACTGCGCCGCTCGTGCCTCCCACCGCCGTGCTCCTGCCGCCGGTCGCACGCCACGGGGAGCTGCGCCCCCGCTGGCCGGACGGCGTCAACTGCCGTGCCCCCAGGCCGCGCGCCGCTCCATGGCCTTGGGCACGGCCGCCGGCACCCCGCCGCCCCTAGCAGGCCGGCCACGGAAAACGGTCCCGGCCACCGTGTGCCCCGCTGGCCCATGCGCTCCCACGCCAGCCGCGCAGCCCCGGCCGCTTGTGCCCCCCCCCACCGCGCTCCTGCCACCGATCGCGTGCCGTGGGGAGCCATGCCCCCGTTGGAGGCCGAGCTAGCCTTTGTGCCCCCAGGCCGCACACCACTCCATGGCCTTGGCCACGGCCGTCGGCACCCAGCCACCCCTAGCAGGCCGGCCGTGGGAGGCGGTCCCGACCGCCGCGTGCCCCGCCAGCCCGTGTGCTCCCGCGCCAGCCGCGCGGCCCTGGCTGCTCATGCCCCTCACCGCTGTGCTCCTGCGGATGTCGTGCGCGCGGGGAGCCGGCCGGCATGCCGCGGGGAGCCGCACCCCCGCTGGCCGGACGGGCCGCGCCTGCCGCCATGCCCCTAGGCCGGCGCCGCTCCATGGCCTTGGCCACGGCCGCTAGCGCCACGCCGCCCCTAGCAGGCCGACCGCCGCGTGCCCCGCTGGCCCGTGCACTCCCACACCAGCCGTGTGGCCCGGGTCGCTCGTGCCCCCCATTGCGCGCTCAGATAACGCCTATGTGGAGATAAGGGAGAAAATGAGAGAAGATAAGGAAGAAGGGGAGAGGAGGAGAGAAGACAGGGTGGAGAGAGAGGGGCCGCCTGCGGTAAAAATATGTAGTCCCGGTTGGTGGCTCCAACCGGGACTAATGGTTTCTATGCTCATTTATTAGGGTTGGTGGCTCCAACTAAGACTAAAAGCTCCACTTTTATCTTGATTGAAACTACCAAACGAGATTAAAAGGGTTTCGAGAGACTATAAAATTTAGACCCGGGACTTTTTGTCTCCTAGTGCACGCCAAACCGGCAGCACCAACGGTACCAGGTACCAGTGGGCAGCGTGCACATTACAGCCAGCAGGTGCCGAGTGCCAAGCAAGAGGCGGTGAGCATGCCAAAAGGTTCCGCTTCCTCTTGGAAGCCTCAACCCCATGTTCGGCACAACAAAATCCATAGCCATGAGTCCTCCGTGAAGCGTCCTGAGAGCCTGATGTGATGGGAGATAGATGGATGATAGCAACCTTTCCTCATCTACGTTCATTAGACGATGCATCTAGAATCCTCAGAGAAAAAGCTTGCATGTAGTGATTAGGAACTTCCGATACCTCCCATTTCTAGCTAGTTGATTTCTATGCATGTACTAGGCAGGATTGCAGTCCTGCAGTGCGGAACGACAATGAAAGCTAGCCTACCTGCAGCTTATTGACTACTATATGGTCATAATCAGATGCGATATCGATCAGAGTGGCACAAGGTACTGAAGCAACAGGCTACATGGTCCCAATTTATTTTTATTTGTGGGCGCTGCAAGCTTGCGGCCCGCAGGATTAGACCCTTGTTTACTTCCCTCCAAAATTCCAACTTTAGCACTATGCAAAAAGAAGATTCCCCATCACATCAAACTTGCGGTACATGCATGGAGTACTAAATGTAGATGAAATCAAAAACTAATTGCACAGTTTTGTTGTACTTTGCGAGACGAATCTTTTGAGCCTAATTAGTCAATGTTTGGACAATAATTCACAAATACAAACGAAATGCTACAGTTGCGCATTTATGGCAAAATGCCAATTTTGACACTCCCAAATTGGGAACTAAACAAGGCCAGGATGGTTGGTCGAGGCCGCATGGGCACATGCTAAATAAAGAATACCCCACCATCCCAAATTCACATACGTGCCGGTTTGAGAATTCAATAGCGCATAACTTGGCTTAGTTTTGCATTATGGTAGTGGTGGGTCATGCAGAAGTAGGTATATGGGGTATTTTGGCATAATTATTTGTGGAAGAGTAGTGGACTAGTGGGTGGGTACTTTATAAACAAGTATATGGATAATTTGCCCTCGCTAATGTGGCAATTTCTATGACTTCTGTTGCCCTTCTTTTATTGGTGAAAAACTAAGATAATAGGTAGATTATTTATTACTACCTTTCTAATAAGCATTGGGCAGCGCCAATATCCCTAATGATTAGTTGTTTACTACCTTATTGGAGTGTATATATGTCAGAACAAAATGGTAGACTCCATGCAGTTTGTAGACTCCACCCAAGATTTAAATTATAAATTATTCACCATTGCAAAAATCAATAAATCTCAACCTTATTGATTCAAAATATTATGTACTACTATGGTTATTTGGAACTATATATGTTTTCTTCAATGTTCGATTATTTGACTTGTTTATTTTATCCACAAATTCATATATTTACCATGAAGTTCAATCTATTAGTACCGTATTGATGCAAATTAAATCTTCCCGTTAGGCATGGTAAAACTAAGGGATTAGGTTCAAGCTTGCCATCCATTGCTACCTCAATATCTTACTATCTCATCGTTTTGTTGGTATGTGTTATGAACACCCGTGAATGCCAAAACCGTGGAATTTATTCAAGTGGATTTAAAATTTTTGGTGACAGGTGGAAAATATGAGCCACACAGTTAATTTGTTGGTACCTCTCATTCCAAGCTGGGTGTGCGTGAATGAAGCAGCGGCGAAGGTGAAGATGGCACAGGAAGAGATCAAGCTAGGAAAATGCGATGGTTTTTTTTTTTACAGAAGAGGGGAGAGGCATGCATACTTGTAAAACATCTGAGCATGAGAGGCAATAACAATAATGGCTAGAAAGCAAATTAATAGCCAGCCAATGTTTATGCTAGGATGACAATAGACTTAAGGTGGTTGGTGGGGAAGAGGATCACAGATTCAATACAAATGAGACCTTTCAAAACACATGGGAGCAGATGACTGGCTCCATTTACTTGTGATTTACTACAATTTAGTCCACAGCCAGTTGGAGAATTCAAAAGTGCATAGCTTTTTTTTGCAAATGTTCTCCAAAGGTTCCTTTACATAATTTAACACGTATCAAGCAGGTGACTGTGGATACAGAGGACAAGCGACATCTCAATATTCTTCCTTCCTACGCTGGTGGAAAACGCGGCTTTAGTCCCGGTTGGATAGTGCCATAGATCCCGAAAATTCAAGCGGGACTAAATTTTTGAGACGGGGGGGGGGGGGTCCTTTGGTCCCGGTTCATTCACTCATGACTAAGACCTCCTTTAGTCCCGGTTGGTATTACCAAGCGGGACTAAAAAGTTAAACAAAATAAAAAATGGGCCCGCCTCGGCTTCGCCTCCGCCCGCCCTTGTCCGCCTTTGCTCCGCCTCCGCTCACCCGCCCGCTCGCCCGCACCGTGCCTGCCAGCCGCCGGCCCGCTCGCGCCCGCCACTTGCCTTGCCTCGCCCCGCTGCCGCTCCTCACTGCCAGTGAGGGGCGAGCAGAGGGGGAAGGGGAGGCGCAGCACGAGGATAAGGGAGGGAGGAGAGGGAGGCACGGTGGATGGAGAGAGGAGGAGAGGAAGGTGCGGTGGAGGGAGAGAGGAGGCGGTGCGCGAGGATAAGGGAGGGAGAAAGGGTGAGGAGAAAATAAGGTGGAGAGGGGGGTGCGTGGGACGGGGGTCTTCTGTCCCGATTAGAAACACCAACCGGGATTAAAGGGGGGGTCTTTAGTCCCGGTTGGTGTTTCTGACCTAGGACTAAAGGCACTTTAGTCCCGGGTCCAAAGTCAACCAGGATAAAAGCATCTGGATGGAAGATCAGTTCCCTACTAGTGCTATAAGGAAAAGTAATGGATGTGTTGAAGTGTAACTGAGATTTCCCTATCAATATAAGTTTTTATTTGAACTGGTCGATGCATGCAGCTCTATACTTCAATATGATGCATTCCTCTGTGAAGATCGAGCTTGATAGCATAGATGGTAGCAATCTTTTTTCAGCATAAAGACTAACCAAAACCTAGATAGAGAAATCATGCCGTCTCCAGTGATGAGCAAGAACACACAACCAATCAATTCGCACAAGACGTGATACACAATAAACAATTCGCACAAATCATGCACTACTGAATCACTATTCACTCACAAACAAACCATGCAGGGCCACCTGCGCTGCGCTGCTTGTGCCCCCCACCGCCACGCTCCTGCCGCCAGTCGCATGCCGCGAGGAGCCGCGCCCCCGTTGGAGGTCGGGCGGCGCCGGTCGTCGTGCCCCCAGGCCGCGCGCCGTTCCATGGCCTTGGCCACGGCCGCCGGCACCCCACCGCCTCTAGTAGGCCGGCCGCGGGAGGTGGTCCCGGCCACCGCGTGCCCCGCCGGACCGTGCGCTCCCGCGCCAGCTGCGCGGCCCCAGCTGCTCGTGCCCCCCACCGTCGCGCTGCCGCCGCCGATCGCGCACCGCGGGGAGCCGCGCCCCCGTTGGAGGCTGAGCTGTGCCGGCCACCATGCCCCCAGGCCGTACGCCACTCCATGGCCTTGGCCACGGCCGCCAGCACCCCGCCGCCCCTAGCAGGCCGGCCGCGGGAGGCAGTCCTGGCCGCCGCATGCCCCGCTAGCCCGTGCGCTCCCGCGCCAGCTGCACGGCCCCGGCGCTCGTGCCCCCACCGCTGCGCTCCTGCCACCGGTCGTGCGTCGCGGAGATGGCATGCCGCGTGGAGTTGCGTTCCCGCTAGAGGTCGGGCCATGGCGGCCGCCGTGCCCCCAGGACGCACGCCGCTCTATGGCCTTGGTTATGGCCGCTGGCGCTCCGCCGCCCCTAGCAGATCGGCCGCGGGAGGCGGTCCCGACCGCTGCGTGCCCCGCCGGCCTGTGCGCTCCCACGCTAGCCACACGGCCCCAACCGCTCGTGCCCCCCCAACGCGCATTCAGATAACGCCTGTGCCTGGAGATAAGGGAGAAAATGAGAGGAGATAAGGGAGAAGGGGAGAGGAGGAGAGAAGATAAGGTGGAGAGAGGGGCCGCCAGCGGTAAAAATACTTAGTCCTGTTTGGTGGCTCCAACCGAAATTAAAAGGGGTCTTTTAGTCCTGGTTAGAGCCACTAGCTAGGACTAATGGGTTCTGTGCTCATTTATCTGGGTTGGTGGCTCCAACCGGGACTAAAAGCTCCTCTTTTATCTTGGCTGGAACCACCAACCAGGATTAAAAGGGATCTGAGAGACTCTAAAATTTAGACCTTTAGTCCCGGGTCCAAAACCGTTCGAGATTTATGTTGCTAGATGGAAAGTTGTTTCTCTACTAGTGCTACTTGGTAGCATTTTTCTCCAAAGACAACTACTTGATAGCATTAGTATCGTTGTTAAGATGTCATCACGCTAGTGTTTGCCGTTTGCAAGACTGCAGCATTTCACTTTAGTTATTGCTTGTAACATGTCCTATCTGTTGTCATACTCATAAAATTTGCTACTTTTTTTTGAAGGGTGCTACGGCAGGCAAGAAGCTAGCCTGAACATTATATTAATATGACAAAGTTGTTGCATACAGGATTTATGAGAGGAGGGGATGAGAGAAGGAGTAATTTAGCTATGGTATATTACAAAGAGATGAACTCCACGCCTTGAGAAAGAGAGAATCTGCGTTCCTAGTGCGGTGAACCCAGAGATCAATATCCGACGCGATTGCATGGATGCATGCGTTCGCCGAGGCAACGATCCCATTGAAAACCAAGTCATTCCATGTTTTCTAGATGTTCCAGGTAATGGCCGTGACGATGGTTGAGCGCACCTTGGGTGATGCATCATCATGGAGTTGCAGGATGTGCCAGAGGTCTCAGAAGGACACAAGGTGCGAAGCACAATCCCAGCATAGGGCACGCCAGATACGTTTAGCTTGTGCACACCTTATGATGATGTGATCCTGATCCTCGTGTGCAGCACAGTAAGCATAGAGTGTTGAGTCAATGATGCTGTTGTGATGAAGCAACATCGTGGAAGGCAGGCGATCACGGTGCAGCAGCCATAGAAAATGCTTGGCGCGTGGCGTCGTGACGCTGGACCAGATGTAGTCAGCGAACTCATCTAGTGGGCGCTGTTCCATCGTCCACCCATAGAAGGCTGAGGAGGAGAATGATTGTAGGCCAATCCCGATTCCGTGCCTGTCAGGGGAGGAGGTGTTGTTGATCACAGCCAAAGATTCCAGCAGAAGACGGTCGTTGGTGTAGAGAGAGATCCCATGAGCCATTAACAAAGGCCTTCCCAACAGATAGCTGTGGATTCTTGGTGAAAGAGAATAGAACTGGGAACACTTCAGAAAACGATCGCTCTCCAATCTAGTGATCAAACCAAAATGATGTGCTGCCGCCATTACCCAGGTGCACTCGTGTGCACTAGTGGAACTCAGGCAGTAGCCACAGAAGAGATTACCAGATATGTGTGTCAAGATGATGCAGCTCTCCAAGTTCCCTTCCAACACCAGAGACATACATGCGATGGAACCATCTTTGCCAGTTGGTCGAAGGTGGTTGATGGAGCTTGGCTACGAATTTGAGTAGGAGGCCATGGTTTTGTGTTGCAAGATCCTTAAAACCGAGGACACCCTTATCCTTGTCAAAAAAGACCATTATCCAGGCAGCTTTGCACTGTCCTCCAGAGCAGGAGGCATCCCCGGTCCATAAGAACGCTCGCCGGTGAGCGTCGATGGCTTCAATTGTGCCCTTGGGTAAGCAGATGAACATATGGCATAGATTGATCGTGCACCCAGGACAGCGTTGGCAAGGATCATACACTCACTAGGCGTGAGGATCTTGCCGCACCAACCCGGGATGTAGTTGCCAACAACGTTGACTAGAGGCTGCATATCCTCGCACCGGAGCTTGTGAACAGATAGAGGAAGTCCCAGGTAGATCTGTGGGAATTGGACGATTGGGCAACCCAATGACGCAGCAAGCATTTGTTCTTGTTGACCATCCAATCCAATTGGCACAAAGGTACTCTTGTCGTAGTTGATATGGAGGCCAGTGAAGAAGAAGCTATCAAGGAGTGACTTGAGGTGAAGAAGCTGGTCCTGATCTGCCTTGAGCACAATTGAGGTGTCATAAGCGTACTAAAGGATTGAGCAAGGCAAATCCATCACTAGCGAGTGTTGCAGGAGGCCCTGGTTGGAGGCATGGAGGATCATTTGTTGCGGCAAAACCACAACAAGGATGAAGAGGTATGCGAAGAGTGGATCGACTTGGCAGAGACCTTTTCTGCATTGTATCCAAGATCCTAGCACGCTGTTGAGGACAACGGCCGTTTGGCTAGAGTCATTGAGGAGCTGAATCCACTTACACCATAGGGAGGGAACCCTTTCACTTGCAGGATGAGATCAAGAGCGTTCCAACTGATAGAGTCAAGGGCCTTTCGGAAGTCCAACTTATGAACCACAGTAGGTGCCTTTCTTTCGTGACAACATTGGACAATCTCAGTGGCATAGATGAAGTTCTCAGCGATACACCTACCCTTGAGGAACCCTGTTTGATCACAATGCACCAAGAGGGGAATAAGAGGTTGGAACTGCGATGTCATGTCTTTGGTGCAAATCTTAATGATGCAGTTTTGCAATGAAATTGGCCGGTAGTCCTTCGGCAGCAGGGAGACATCTTTCTTTATTAGCAGTGCAAGATAAGCCTTGTTAAACCAGTGGAGCTCAGTCGTGCAGTTGTGGAAGTTGTGTAAGAGCTGCATGTGGTCATCCTTGACCATGGCAAAGTTAGCCTAGAAGAACATTGGGGGGAAATCCATCTGGTCCAGGAGCAGTGTCCATACGCATATGGTTGATAATATCCTTGAGCTCATCAATGGTGAATGGCTGAATCAGACTAGCAGCTTGAGTGAGTGACAAAGTGGTTGAGGCAAAAAGCTGTTGCAGTGATATAGTGAAGAGCAAAGAGGTTGCCGGATCAGCAACACCAAGGAGCGACTGTAGAAGTCACGTAGAAGCATAGCCTTCGCAGAGTGACCATGAACCTCTATGCCATCATCCAGTTGAAGTGTCCTAATCTGATTGCGGCGCCAACGGACCGTTGTAGATAAGTGATGAAATTTAGAATTGGCATCACTCAGAAGGCAGGAATGAACCTTGCTTCACTGTCACCAAAAGATGGAAAGCTGTGCAGTATGCTCGCGAGTAGCATCACGCACCAGAGAACGGAGAACAAATTCTGTAGGATAGAGCGGGCGGACCTCCCATCATTGCAATGACCAAGCTGCAGTTGAGCAAGACGTTGCACGGTGAGCGGTGAGAGTGCTTCTAGGACTTAAGATCAGCACGACACCTCTTGAGTCAAAGCATTAGCTTAGTAGAATCCGTGCAGCTATGAACACTAGACCATGCCCCCTTATGACTTCGTGGCAGCCTGGCACCCAAGTCCAGTGGTTGTTGAATCGAAAGATCATCGGTCGTGGAATGGACATGGAGGCCGTGAGTAGGACCTGGCGATGATCTGAGATCAGCACAGAAGCTGAAGTAGCTGCAGCATTCGGGAACTGCTTACTCCAATCAACGTTAACCAGGAAACGATCCAACACGACCAAGATAGGTGACTACTGGTGGTTGGACCAAGTGAACCGACGGTCCAAAAGAGGGACTTCCAGGAGTGCGAGATCATCAATCATTGAGTTGAACCAATCAGCTTCGTGGATGTCGAAGTTGTCATTGGAACGTTCTCCAGGAGAACGAACAAGATTGAAATCCCCTAGCACAATCCATGCACCTGAAATAGAAGAGGAAAGCGAAGTTAACTCGTCCAAGAAGGCCTGCTTGTCCTGGTGGGCACAAGGACCGTAGCAATTCATCACAATGAAGGTGGAGCAGTTGGCTGTAGACTGAAAGGTGGAGGTGAGGGTGTGAGCAGAGGTGGATGATGAGGTGAGCGAGAGGTGGTTGGGGTTCCAGGCGGTGAGGATGCCGCCGAAGGCGCTAATGGAGGGGTTGAAGTTGTAGGTCATGGCAATTGGGTGGGAAAGAATGGAAGCCGCCTTGAAACGGTCGACATCCTATAGATCCCCACTACCCGCAAGGAAGGAAGAAGATGGACTCCGACTAGAATTCTTCTGTAATCTTATTAGGTCTCATACCATGTAATCCTACTAGGACTTCTACCTTATAACCGGCTAGTAATCCCGCCTCCTGGAGTATATAAAGGAGGGCAGGGGTACCTACATCGGCATATAGAGAATCACAACAGAGGACCAAATCCTCAACACACAGGGTGCAATATACAACAACCAACACACAGGACGGCTGACGCGCCAAGTAAGGGAGCTCGCTGAGAATCCACTGGCGAACTTGATGGCCCAAGTCGTCATCAAGCCAATCATCACATTCAAAATAGGCGTGACGTTCATCTTAGGCTCCTGAGTTTGCGTCGCAGACAATGCTGGAAACTTCCACCGCTAAATCGTGCCGGCCTTGGAGAAGAAGCAGCATGCCATGAAGCTCCAGCGTAAGGCCCTGGAGGATCTCGTCGACAAATTCAGCAAATTTTCAATTTTTGACTTAGTCAGAGGCCAGGGGGACGAATCCGAGTACAACTTGACTTTTCCCACTAGTCGGACTGGTTTTCACGAGCCGGCGCTCAAGCCATCGTGCAAATCGGACTACGACCCAAGTCAATTTCCGTTAGGACTCCGAAACACAGGTGCTATTTACCAAGCTACCCTGTCCAGATCACAATTCGGCACAAATATGATCGAGGACCCCGACTACTACTCGGATTTGGATGAGGAGACCCCTTTATCAGGTTTGCAGTAGGGCCTGGTAATCACATCAACCTCACAAGGCAGATTCGTCTAGCTCGACATGAAGCCACCTCTCTTACCAAGAACGACGATTCACACCTTATTGCCTACCATACACCCTCCTGTACTAGGAGGGAGCTCGTCTGTCACCCATCTATGAGGAAGAGGGCACCAAGGAGGTCATCACGTCAAGTTCGGGAAGCTACTCTACGAAACGAAAACTCTTCGCTCTTATTGCTGGACAAGAGTGTGAAGATGAAGAGCAACCAAAGAGAAATCCGCGGCATGAATGTCACCTAGATGACGTCTTGCAGGATGAGCTCACCGCTAATGTTGCTGGAGAAGAGACTGAAGCTCAAAGAACTCGACGACGAGTAAGGAACGCTGCAAGAGCAGAGCACCACCTTGCAGCAGACCTACCAATCATGAACCTGGATCACGAGTTTGAAGCGGTTCAATCACGTCAACATCGTACCCCTCTTGCCATCATCGCGTTCATTGATCTTATTACCCGCGCAATGCCACAGGATAAATACACCAGGCAATTGGCTGAACTGGCAAAGCACGTGTACGAACAACTCGATCAGCAAAACCCGATACACTCAGTTCCACACACCCCATCCCAACGTAGTCAACATGGCAGTAGCCATAGGCACCCCATCCAGACCAAGTTAAATCAGGCTTAAGCACATTCTAGCCGCACGGCAATGCTCAAGTATGTTTGAAGATTTAGCCAGACAAAGTACTCGAGAAGCACTAAATTACTCGGCGAGGATCTAAAAAGTACTTGAGTTGTTACATTTGACTATGAAGCGCTCGGGGGCTTGTTGGGGATAGATCCCCCGTACTCGCAAGGAAGGAAGAAGATGGAATCCTACTAGGATTCCTCTGTAATCCTATTAGAACTCATACCATGTAATCCTGCTAGGACTCCTTGTAACCGACAAGTAATCCCGCCCCCTGGAGCATATAAAGGAGCGCAGGGGTCACTAGATCAGTAGGCTAAGACCTCATAGAACCATAATAGAGGACCAAATCCTCAACACCAAACAACGCCCAAGCGTAGGACGCAATATACAACACCCCAAACAGGACGTAGGGTATTACGCTACTCTGGTGGCTCAAACCTGTATAAATCTGTGTCTTGCTTCGCTTTCACCTTCGAGTTCCAGGTCCAATGATCCCCTACCGATCAATCTACTACCTCGGGATACCCCTCGGTAGGTTGCCGGGTATAAAATATTGACATGTAGTTTAGTTTCTTAGAGGCTAGCAATGGTAGGCAAGGAGGCTGGGAAGGCCAATCGGACATCCATGCACTTCTTCTTATCCCCCAGGCCACGCACATTCCATGACATGTTTAGAGAGTTGTTAGCCATAAAAAACCCAAGAACCACATGAACTAGAACATGAGTAGACCCAGGCAAGGAGAATCAGCACACACAGAGACACGATATAGGCAAACAAGTCACAAATATCATGCTCCGATGGCGAGAGGAGGCCACAAGGGCACCTCTTTAGGTTCAGACGACAAGCGCACAAAGTTTCACTGACAACAAGCATTCTAGGCAGCTGGTAGGTGATTACATTACATGACCCACAAAAGCATGAGCAAAAGAGAGACTGGAGCATGAGCAAGTGAGGACTACACCACGGTATTAGTCCACATTGTCGACGATCAGTGACAGGGCATTGTCGAGGGTGATTACATTACATGACCCACAATCGCATGAGCAAAAGAGAGACTGGAGCATGAGCAAGTGAGGACTACACCACGGCATTAGTCCACATTGTCGACGATCAGTGACAGGGCATTGTCGAGGGTGTTGAGGCAAGCAGCAGGCACGACCCAGGAGCTTGAGGTCCACCACACACCAGGCTAGGGTCGGGAAAGCAGGTGCAGCCATTGCAGTAGGAGTAGTGGTGGCCGCGATGTGCGTAGGATCATTTTCAACAGCATCAGTGTTCACGTTCCCGTTGGCTTTCCCGTTGGTAGCAGGGTTAGGAGCTGAGGGTGGAGTCACGGTGCCCAGCATCCACTTCTTGATGCGGATGGCATCCTCGGAGACCATCTCGCAAGCGGCCAGCTCCTTGGCTTTAAGCTAGTCGCGGCGGCGGCGGTCATCATCAGCCAGCGGCGGAGTGGGGATCATGACCACTGGTGGGGGAGTCGGAGTGGCGCCAGTGTGTGGTAAAGGCTCCAGCAAGGAGAGCTCCCTCTGGAGGGTGATGGAGGAGGCTGAGACGCTGAACCACAGCTCAACAAGCGGCACCGGGACATCCTCGATGATGTGGTTGCACTTCCAGATGTCGTAGAATGCTTCCAGCCTGCTGCAGTGGTGGACTCCTTCCTCCAGGGAGTTGAAGCTTAGTGAGGATGGTGCAGCTGCACCCTCCACAGCCTCCAGCACTGGAGGTTCCGGTGCCAGAGCCCTCGCATCAGTAGCGATAGGCGGCAGGATGCGGGGGACAGCAGCCCCATCGCAGAGCTTGGTGGCATCGAGGAGGGACAAGTTCGCTGGTGGCTGCAGCCCCACACAGAGGATGTCAGAGGAGAAGGAGGCGCAGCCACGGGCACCCACTGCTGCCACCTTGTGTAGGAAGCCGGAGACGAAGCAGAAGTTGATGACGAACATCCCCTGGTCACCACGAACATCAGTGCGGTACAGCTGGAGCGGGACTTTGAAGAAGCCTTTGGATCCATCCTTTGCGATGGTGGAGATCTCAAATAATGATCCCTGGCGCAGGATGATGTTCACGGTTGCAGGTTTGGTGAGGAGGGGCTGCGCATTGGCCTCAGGCAGCACGACCTGGTTGCGGAGCCTGCCCACTTGGACCAGCAGAACATCCGCAGCAGACAGGAATGCTGAGGCCTGATCTGCAGGGAGCGCGCACCACTTGGAGTTGTTGAGCGCCACCGCCACCACCTGGCCCGTGAAGGGGAGCACTGAACATCGATGCTGTAGCTGGGCCATGGCCAGCCCTCCCCCCTCCCAGGAGGTGCTGGGCCACCACCATTGTTGTTGTTGAGCGGCGACCCAAGGCTGGATTCAGGGGGCTGAGGGCCATCATCGTCCGAGTCTGATTCGTCCAGGTCCTAACGTGCAGGATCTTGATGGTGGCGAAGGAGCCTAACTCATTATGGTTCTTGATGAACTCCTTGAGCGGGATGTCATTGGCACCCTCGACCTTGAGCATGAGGAGCACAACGGAGAAATCCGTACCAGACAGGCAGATTGGGTCGATGAAGTGTGGATTGGCATAGGGACCCACGGAGAAGATGATGCGCTTCCAATGCTCCATCGGGTACCCTCAAATAGCGACGACAACGAAGGCATCACGCTAGAAGTGGAAACGGTTGGGGGTCTCCTTGTGGCACTCCAGGTTGACGACGTGTTCATACCCCAGGTAGGAGGCAAGCTGGACGGCGTCCTCACGAGCAGCATTACTTTCAAACATAACCAAAGCGGCATTGTAGGAAGAGATGGTGAGGGTTACCCGAGGATGGCCACCCTGGGCGATGAGAGCTTGGCGGACAAGGGAGCTAAGGTTGGGAGGCGGCAGGTCAATGAGGATGAAGGCCAGGTGGGAGAAGCGCAACATGTGAACCGGAGGCATGAAGACTTCGATGGAGTCCGGCTGCAGCTACTCCTCCAGTTCTTGTTGGCCGTTGGAGAGGGCGTCGTCATCATCGACGTTGGCGTCGACGATGGCCTCCAGGTCAGACCCGGACGGCGGGATCTCACCCTCCTCCAGGGCATCCACCGCCAAGTCATTGATGTCGGCGTGGACAGGGACCGGCGGGGAAGCCGACAGGTTGGAGCTAGAGGTTGCCGCCGAGTGCGAGGAGGCCATCGCTGGCGAGGAGGACTCGGAGTCGGTGACTGGTGGACCATCAAATGGATACCCAACATGCTGCGAGCAACGGGGTGCCGAGGCGCACGACAGAAACACTCGATGTGGCCGAAGACCCAGCAGCGACGACAATGGATGGGGTCGCGGCAGGCTGCATGGCGGTGGTCAAGCGTGAGGCATCGGAAGCAGTGGCGGTGGTTGGTGGTGAGTGTGTGGCGTGGCGGGTGCGGGGGTAGAGGGTGCGGCGATGGCGATCAGTGAAGGGGGAAGATGAAGCGACGACAACGTAGGAGGGTGGAGTTGGGGTTTTTCGGGGATGGGAGGGTGGAGGAGTCAGGGGGGCGTGTAGCGGTGGAAAGAAACCCCTGTCCACCGGTAGGGGGAGGAGCCCAGGGCACCCGGCGCACGACGGGGCGGGTGGATCGGCGCCACCTGGCACCGCGGATGGTGGGGAAGGCCCGTCCCTGGTAGGTAAGGTGCACCGGGCGCAGGGGCAACGTAGCCATGCACGCCCTACGAAGCAGCCAGGACAGAGCTGACGAGACGTGCATGCGCCTGCAGCGGTGCGCCACCCTCGGGGTCGCCACCCTTGGGGGAGGCGCCAGGCGAGCGCTGGGGTGGTGGGCCATCCGGAGGCAGCTGCGATGGGTCGGAGAAGCTGGCCCAGAGGAGGCTGCCTAGGATCCTGCCGAAAGGATGACCGAAGAGTTTGAAATGGGGATGGATGCGGCGGCGGAGCAGAGGTCAGGGAAGAACCTCAGGCGGATGCGGCCGTGGCACAAGTCGCCGAGAGTGAGAATGAACTGGGCGATGGTGTGGTGAGCAAGGGAGACGCGGAAGATGGTAGTGGCAACTTGGACAAGCGGGATGGCAAGGACCACGCTATCCAGCCAGTAGTTCAGGGTGTTCCGAAACCAAGCAAGATTGCAAACGGGAAGGTGAGGGTAGGGGGAGACCCAGAGGTCGGAGGGTGACAGGAGGGGAGAGGCTGACGAGACCTGGGCGAAGACAGTGGCATGGAAATTGTGAAGTGCGAAGTCACGAAATGCTTCCCCCGGTGAGAGGCTGCGGGCCGGGAGTCTGACGCCATCAGCCCCCAGGCCGGGCGGAGATAAGCCCCACCGAGGCGCGGTCCGACCGGCCAAGGACGCGGAAGGAGGGGCTAGCAGACTGTCGAGTCCCCCGGAGGCGGCGGCGCGAAGGGGCTGTCTCATCTCCCACTAGAGGGGAGGAGGGTGTTGCGGCGGCAGGAGCGGAGGAGGTGGATGCGACAGGTGAAGCGGCGGCGGCGGTGGAGGTGGCGGTGTGGGGGGAGGGGGTGTCACCGGAGTTGCATGCTAGGGCTTGGGACATCAACATCCACGGAAAAAAAAAGAAATTTGCTACTTCTCTTTGAGTTTAACTAAAAACTTAAACCTGATAAATTATTCAAGGTACCCAATGAAAAAATAATTTCAGAGTCATGTGTTGTTTGATTCTCTCTTTGTTCTTCATCGGGGTTGTTTTTTTGCCCTTTTCTTTTCTACTCTTTGTGTACCTGGGATGCATGGTATCTTGTTGGGTTTGCAAGTCTTGTGCCCGTTTTCTAGCTCGTTCATAATGGCTCTTTTCCATTAATACAAGGTGGAAGCCCCCTGAATTGCTATACAAAGATAAAAATTTAGAGAGATGCACATTTTGAAAACTGCATTGACTTAAGCTATATTAGGGATACATGGACTAAAATGGTCAGAAATTAGAAATGCTCAGATCTTGAATCACGTTTTTTTTTTGAACGGAAAGGGCACGAGAGTGTGCCTATTTCATTGATATAGGGGAGTTACAACCGGCGGGCCGGCCAAAAAAACGGAAAAGAAAGGAAAAGGAAAAGGAAAAAGCGGCGTTGGGGCATCAGAGAGGCGTGTTTACGGTAGAAGGGCCGCTAGGTCTCTCGCTCCCGCTGCTAGCCACATATGAGCTGAGGATTTGATTTTTGCCATTAGTGATGTCGTCGGGGAACCCTTGTGGCGGAAGATTCGGGAGTTTCGTTCATTCCATATCTCCCACATAATCAGGAGGGTTAGGCTTCTGCACGCTTTATGTGGGATCTCTGGTGTTGATGTGATATTGATCCACCAATCGATGGCCCTTGTACTGTGTTTCCATTGATCCGGTTGTAGGCTTCCCTGTGATAGCCATTGGGCTACGAGCTTCCAGATTTGTTTTGTATATCTGCATTCGGCAAGGAGGTGATGCGCAGTCTCCATCGTGCAGCGGCATAGGGTGCAAGTAGGGGTGTGGTCCCAGCCCCGTTTTGCTAATCTGTCCGAAGTCCAGACCCTATTTTGGAGAATCAGCCAGGCAAAAACTTTGCATTTTGCCGGTGCCCAGGCTTGCCACACTGTTGCCAGGTTTAGCGTCTTGACGCTACCTAGTAGTTGAGCCTTGTATGCTGAAGCTGTGGTGTACTGACCGCTCTGGGTGAATTTCCTTGCTTCCATGTACTGACCGATCTTGAATCACGTTGCCCTAACAATAGATGCAGTAAGAAAGACCAAGTTTTGACATGAATTTGCCATGCTTATTCATAGGGCAAAGAAGAGTTACTTCCCGGATTTCAGTATCTGCAAAGATTCATTCCAGTAATTTGTTGTCAATCTTTTTTTGGTCTCTTTTTTTCTTCTTTTGGACTCTCTGTAAATAACCTTAATTTTATTTCAGTATATTAACCAGCAGGGGCTTGCGCCTTCTGTTCTTTCAAGAAAATGAGAGGAAAGCAATTGCAATCAAGGAAGGACACTTGTTCACCTATTTGTGCTTCATAAACTATTGTGGTTAGTTTTATTCCACGCCATGGATACCTGAACTGCAACTGCTTTTATGAGAAACAAGGAAAATAGTCGATCTTGTGGTTAATTTTATTCCTTGCTTCCATGATTGCAATTGATCTTTGAGGAATAAAACTATTTTCCTCATGTGTCGATCTTTTACTTTTATGAGAAACAAGGGAAATAGTCGATCCTGTGGTTCTGTAAATATGTGGTGACTTGTGTTGTAATTGTTTTTAAGAAATTATTGCAAGACCTAGCCACTCTTTCTACTTCAGTCATAATACATAAGAATTAATAATGATGGGGGTACTTCAGAAATATGAACCGAGCCCAAAATCAAACCAATTCTGTGGCATCCGGTCACCGATCATTATTAGGGAATGCTTAATTAAAATTGGTCACTGTCATTTATTAACCTTTTTGTTCAGTATGGATCACAGATAGAGACATGAAACATTGAGGCGAGCTAAATTTTTTTTAAAAGTATCATATCCTAGACTGCTTGTTACTCCATCATATCAGTGAATCATTGCATTACTTGGTACAGAAAATATTATGATTGATTTACATGTATTACTAATAGTTTCTCTATGATTTAGGAAAACCTTGTACTTATCATTGTTTCAAAAGTTAATATAAACAAATATGATTATTTGTAGTACATAATATAAAGTCCACTAATAAGGCTTAAAATCTCGTCAGGAAGTTAAATCAGCACTGGGCAAATTCATGATTTTTTTATTATTGGTCAAAAACCTTCGTGATTCTTTCATTATTATTTTGGTATTTTAAATGTTATGATCTTTATAAGAGAGTTGATAGATGTGCATATTTCTGTTTATTTACATAGAAATGAAATAGAGATAAAAAGTCTGATTAAATATGGCAGCACATATCAATGTCTACCTTGAACAATTAACCTAGTTACTTTTGAATGCACATACCAACGATCAAGTTAACTAATTATGCATATAGCATTTCAAAACAAGCATTTTTTCTGCGCCGAAATGCCTCATTAGAAGTAGGGCCGGGAGAGTTGCGAGAGCAAATTCAATGCATTCCTTTTTTTTTACATGTTACTGTTGGTCCGCCTTCCTTCTTTTTCAGTCAATAAAGTAAGAGGAAGGAAACGTTGCATCGCTCAATCGTGTTGGGTCAAGCATCCTTCTCCCCGTTGTGCATTGTACAAGGAAAGAACACACGCTAAGACACCAACCATGCAGGTAGCACCTACTGGATGGATGGTGTCTTGGGATCCATGGCAAGGGATCATGCATCCATTCTTAAACATACACTCCTACAACTCGTAGATTCACTGAACTGTAGGTGAAAAAACCTGCGTCAACCGGTTTCTGAACTTGGAGAAATGGGAACGTAGTAGGAAGCTACGTAGTATGTTGGTGACAGCGACGAACTGTTTTCTTTCTTTTTTAGTTGATGCCCCATGAAAAAAAATTCTTTTCTCCCTTTCGAGAATTTTTGGTGGCCCACGTGAATCATGGATTATTTGCATCATGTAGTTTTGATTAAGCTGCACAACCTAATTAGGAAGTAACCTTTGCACACAGTTCCTAGAAGATCTTTTTCCTCTTTTTATTTGGGTGTCATTATCTAGATGGCCTTGTCAAAATACAGGTAAACATATTTTTCAACACTAGATGCCAGTGTAATCAACAATTTGCTTTATTAATAAGTGTGAAGGATATGGAATATTTGCTTCAAGAAATCGATTCCCAATTGCTTGTAGAGCACCTATTATCTGTAGATTTTGACACTTGACCTCCCTGATTTTGTTCAGGGTCGTCTAAACCAGCAAGTACGAATTAGGGACCAATAATAAGCCATCACCATTCAATTGTCAAAATGTCAAATTACCCATTGTATAGGACAAGATCTTTCATGGAACATGTATATTACTCCCCCGTCCCAAATTATAGGTCGTTTTGGTTTTTCTAGGTTCATAGCTTTCATTGTGTATCTAGACATAGTATATATTTAGATATAGGATATATGGTAAAAGTTATGAATCTAGAAAAACTAAAACGGCGTATAATTTGGGACGGAGGGAGTACATAACAAGCCCTTTTGCAGAACAATAGCGCGACAAGATTTTGTCTCTGATGGTTGGGAATTCTTCTTCGCAAATATCCATCTACCGTACCTTTTCCTTTACCACCACCAAGACAACGGTTTTTACTCTTGTGCACGCACGCAGTTTGTTTGCCTTTCAGTTTCCGTCGGCGAACTCTTGCGCCGGAAAGGGTACGTGACGGCATGCAAATCACCAAAACTAAACTAGCGGCCGGCGATCACCCCAGTGCGTGCATGGTCAAAAGAGAAGGGATCGTTGCCGCATTCTTTGGCCACACTCTAAAGCTAGAGCACTCCAGCTAGCTCGAGCAGCTGGCCTGCCTGCGCCCTTGATCGCTCATCTACCGAATCACCAAACTAATAGTGCCGCCCAAGCTGCGTGCCTGTCGACCGTGTAAAAAACCTAAGAAAATGTGGCGGTGGTAGTTGCCATACACTTGCGCTTGCTCGCCATGCCCTATATATGGAGAGGACTCTAGCGCTTGTCCCAACACACCCACACATTTGTTGCTCCTCTTCCATCTCTTCGGTCGCCTCTAGAGCTCGATCGAAAGCAACTTCAGATAGCTAGCTGCTCCATCGGTCATCAGAGCCTAGAAGTTTGGCCAGGGCCATGGCGATGGCGATCTCCTCCGCTCTTCGTCCGTGCTCCCTCCTCGTGGCGGCCCTGATGCTCCTCGCCTCCATCGTCGAAGTGCAAGGCATCACGAGATACTACGACTTCAATGTACGTCGTTGCATTGATTGTGTTATCTTGATCGCCTGCTAGTACACACGTTTTCCTTACCATGCTACTCGCGTACGGCCGTCTTGATTGTGCTATCTCTAGTACGTGATCTTGACCATCGATGAACCCTAAATGCACGCAGGTGACAATGGCGAACGTGACGCGGCTGTGCTCCAGCAAGAGCATCGTCACGGTGAACGGGCAGTTCCCCGGCCCCGAGCTCGTCGCCAGGGAAGGCGACCGCGTCGTCGTCCGCGTCACCAACCACGCACAGCACAACGTCTCGCTGCACTGGTAAGTGATCCGATCCTACTCTCTCTCCCGTACGAGCGTGATTTGAAGTCAAAAGTGCGCGCGCTGGTGCACCCACTTTTAGCATTACTTCGTCGTCGTAGCGGCACAACAACACCCGCAAAAAGTTCGTTCCAAGAATATCTCATCCCTGCCACCTGCCGGGAACGCTACTAGCTCTGAAAATTTTTCTCTGAACACTCTGATCAGGCACGGCATCCGGCAGCTGCGGACGGGGTGGGCGGACGGGCCGGCGTACATCACGCAGTGCCCGATCCAGACGGGGCAGAGCTACGTGTACAACTTCACCGTCGTCGGGCAGCGCGGCACCCTGTGGTGGCACGCGCACATCTCCTGGCTCCGCGCCACCGTCTACGGGCCCATCGTCATCCTCCCCAAGCTCGGCGTGCCCTACCCGTTCCCGGCGCCCTACAAGGAGGTCCCCGTCATCTTCGGTGAGTGTGTCTGCTGTCTCCGCCGCCGGCCGACGTGAACGGCCGAACGCCACGAGAAAACGATCGTGTTGCTGTTGTTGATGATGGTACTGATCCATTTTGTGTGCGATCGCGAAATGCGATTCGTTTTGGGTGGTAGGTGAGTGGTGGCAGGCGGACACGGAGGTGGTGATCAAGCAGGCGCTTCAGACCGGCGGTGGACCGAATGTCTCTGACGCCCACACCATCAACGGCCTCCCAGGACCGCTCTACAACTGCTCTGCCAAAGGTACGGGTTATGTTCTCTTTTTCTTTTTTTTTTTCCTTTTGGTCTGGATTACACTAGTGAAGCTACGCGTCAGTGTTACGGAGTTTCAAAGCAAGGACGAGCTAGGCATGGCATCTAAAAATACAAAACGAAACAAAAAGAAAAGACGACGCTGATGAGCAAGCAAAGAGTCTAAGCAGCAGTGCTAACAGAAAGGAAAAGGTGACGTCTACGGGCGCCCCCCTGGTTTTCATTTTCTCCATGCATGTCCAAGTTACGTTTTGAAACTCGATCATAAAAGAGGCCTCGTTTTCACGAAGGTGGGGGGTTCAAATCACCAAAGGCAAAGAAGATTCCGAGTTCCTTTCTGGAAACGGGATCTTTGCATTGGCTGTTGGCTGTGGGAATTTACGCAAAACGTCGCCGTCATGGGATCCAATAAACTTGTACTTGACCTAACACATTTTGGTGCACTAAAAAGCAACCTCGCCGGCGGTGGGTCCCGGCCGGTGTGTGACGTAAACGAAATCTTAGTTACGCCTCCAGATAGGTGCGCTTTCTATTCCGATACACGTCGGCATCGAAAAACTTTGTTGTAATCCGCACTGTCCTGCCTGCACGTGTGACACGCAGACACGTACAAGCTGAAGGTGAAGCCCGGGAAGACGTACATGCTCCGCCTCATCAACGCCGCGCTCAACGACGAGCTCTTCTTCTCCATCGCCAACCACTCGCTCACCGTCGTCGAGGTCGACGCCGTCTACGTCAAGCCCTTCACTGTCGACACCCTGCTCATCGCCCCGGGGCAGACCACCAACGTGCTCCTCACCGCCAAGCCCTTCTACCCCGGCGCCAACTACTACATGTCCGCCGCGCCCTACTCCACCACCAGGCCGGGCACCTTCGACAACACCACCGTCGCCGGCATCCTCGAGTACGAGTACCCCGACGCCCCTTCCTCCGCGCCGAGCTTCAACAAGGCTCTGCCGCTCTACAAGCCGACGCTGCCGGGGTTCAACGACACCGACTTCGTCGGCAACTTCACGGCAAAGCTCCGGAGCCTCGCGACCGCGCAGTACCCGGCGGCCGTGCCGAAGACGGTGGACAAGAAGTTCTTCTTCACCGTCGGGCTCGGCACGCACCCGTGCCCCGCCAACACGACGTGCCAGGGCCCCACGAACACGACGCAGTTCGCGGCGTCCGTGAACAACGTCTCCTTCGCGCTCCCGACCAGGGCGCTGCTGCACTCGCACTTCACCGGCCTGTCCAGCGGCGTCTACTCGTCGGACTTCCCCGTCGCGCCCCTGACGCCGTTCAACTACACGGGGACGCCGCCCAACAACACCAACGTGGCCAACGGGACCAAGCTGATGGTGATCCCGTACGGCACCAACGTGGAGCTGGTGATGCAGGGCACCAGCATCCTCGGCATCGAGAGCCACCCGCTGCACCTCCACGGCTTCAACTTCTTCGTCGTCGGTCAAGGGTACGGCAACTACGACCCCGTCAACGACCCGGCCAAGTTCAACCTCGTCGACCCCGTCGAGCGGAACACCGTCGGCGTGCCGGCCGGCGGCTGGGTGGCCATCCGCTTCCTCGCTGACAACCCCGGTAAGATTTTGACTTGACGCCAGTATATATAAGATAGTGCAGTGCAGAGTTCGCAAAAAAAAAAAGATAGTGCAGTGCAGGGGGAAAAAAAATCTCTGTGCACTTGTCTTACAAATGTGCTCTATGAATGCTCAGGTGTCTGGTTCATGCACTGCCATTTGGAGGTGCACACGACGTGGGGCCTGAGGATGGCATGGCTGGTGCTCGACGGCAGCCTCCCGCACCAGAAGCTGCTCCCGCCACCGTCCGATCTGCCCAAATGCTGATCACAGACTCGCTCCCTCCTGCCGACTGCTTCAAAAGGAATTGTGAATTAGACTTGATCAGAAATGTTGGATTTTTTCTGTTTACTTTGTTCATTGCGAATTGCAATTCTTCAAGACTTCCATTTTAATTAGTCCGTTCCTAGCTGACCTGGACTTTTTTGTAATTCTTTTCTTCCATTTGTTTACCACTTTGTAACGGCAATGTTTTGGAACTTTTGAATCAATAAACGATGAGTGACTTGCACCAAGTCCAATAAATTCCATATGTGTCTTTTTTGTTCAAGCTATGTACTATTTATTTCTAGGTAGCTTCTCTTGGGTAGAATAGAAAATTGTCAGCTTAAAGGGGAAAAAACACTCTATGGGGATAGGCCACTTTCAGTATTGAACCCTTGAAAGGTGCTAATGACCAAAATTAGCACATGTTGAGAACTTAAAACAGAAAATGACCCATGTTGAAGTGTTTTAGAGGTGCTATATATGATGGTATGGAATGGCTGATTTGTAGCATATATCAAGTAAAGCTGGGCAGCGTGTAGCTTAGCATGTTGCATTTATTCGAGAAAGAGACGCAACCAAATCAAACCCTTCCACCAGAACACAAGCAGTAAACCACACCTTCCTTTCAACAGCCTAAGGCCTCCTTTGGAAGCATCGGCCGACCAGTCCCGGGACAGCACATCCCCACAGGGGAAATCCCTGGGACATACGCATCCCACCCTAGCAAGGGGAGAACCGCCCCTTATCCGATGTCGCTGTTTGGGAGGCAGACTCCAGAGGATACCCGCCCATACCCTGATTGTAAATGTGCAGAAAATAGCCCACAATTCACAAATACCTCCAAAAATACCTAAAAATTAGGGGGAAAATCAGAAAATAAAAAATAGCAACTTGATAAATAAAATCCGTAACATGTCTACAAGGTCAACAAGCAACATCAATCACCAAATTACATTCGCATCCAGCTGGACTAAATGAACAGATGCTCTTTGCATGTTTTAAGCATCTACTTAATTAACTACAATGCTTTCAACTCAACTGTGGCCGCATAATCTAATTATTGTATAAGAGATTTAGCTAGTAAAATAAGCCAAGGACTTTCCCTCCAACATGCTTTCTCCTATTCATATTCTTCCACCATTCACTGTTCACTGATTCTGAAAAAAAATAAACAACAGTCAGCATTGAAAAGTTGTAAACAGTAAACAATTTTAGTCTGATCTCCTAAAATTGTACAGTATGAATTTATCATGATTTGGTAAGCATTTTATATTTCGCAAGCTTCCTAAGTTGTCTGCTTAATCTAGTTTGGCTTGTGCCCAAATCACACATAAGACGGTAACAGAAATGGTAAATGGACTAGACAACATCCTACTAACCATGCCTATTTTCTCCAGGCACTAGCATGAAGCCAACAAACTTGTGCAGCAACAAAGTTGACACTTGACTTCACCCCTAGATTTCGTGGACTCAAGTACCAACCCCAACTTGTCATGAAAAAATGCTACGTCGTGCAGATCGGCTGGCTGGAATGTGAAACTGTGACTAGAAACTAGCAAGGCCAGTCGGTTGGAATGTGAAACTAGCAGGACTAGACATGGAAAGAACTGATGCTCGTAAAACAGGAAGCAATCATCCAATATAGTATTATTAATATATAGTTGACCAGTTATTTGTAAGCCAAGTAACACAACTTAAAAATTACTATGCATGCATACTACTGGTTTACAGAAAGCAGGTAGCAGACACAACCATGCTAGAACTCAAATCAAAGATCTGGCACAACTAGGCAATAGGAGAAGTGGCAACTTACAGTAATATATAATGGCCACACTCCTATAATATGCTTATTCAAGGACAACAAAAATTGTGTATTCACATATATGCAAATTTCACAGTTTTTCCACTTGCTACCTCTCTTGGCTGAAACCAACGCTCTACAACTTGCTCTTGATCCGGCACCTTCCTCTTCTCCTCAGCTACCAGGGATAGCATAAACTGCTTTTAGCACCTTCCTCTTCTCCTTGGTGTCGTTCTCGTGCAGGCAACAGCAGGACAAACAACAATCTTGTTAGTTAAGCAATTGGGCATGCCGTGACTGACATGAACATCCAAATTAAAAGGTGGACACTTGCAGACATCATACTAAAAAATAATAGGTAGAGTAGCCACATAATTCTAAAATAAATCCAGTAAGAAGTTTAAGAAGCAGACAAGGACATGGTTGCAGACAAGGACATGGTTCATACATATTGCAAGACTATACAATTTTTGACAATAGCTTTAAAAAATGAATAGCCGCATGCAACAAGTAAACAATAAAACAAAATTAAGATCAATGTTGATCACACAATAGCAACAACGCTCACTAGTAAGCTCTATTTATTCAAGATTATTTTATTGCCCTCGTTGCAGCAAGATTAGTCCATTTCCTATTAAATGAACAATAATAAACGACACAGGTGAAAAGGGAAAGTAACAAAAGAGCCTAGTTGAAATCTCTTCGCACGATATGATGTGAGAAGAATAATCTGAACCGAAAGAAAGTCAGTGACCTCATCTTTGTTCAGCCATGGTTGTCCTTTGCTTTGCTCCGTTGTTTATCTATACCAGACCCTCACTTATTTTTTTCAACCCTTTTCTCTCAAGCTTAATTTAGCATAACGAAGAAGCAAAGCAGCAAGGCTTTAAAAAAAATAAGCACTTACAAAGTTACAGGGCTCTGCTAGCTAGCCTCCAAGGACAATAAAAATGAAAAACATTGCATCGCAGTATTGCAAAACCACCTATAGAAAGTCACAGCACATGACAAATTGAGGGAAAGATATAAAAATGATACCCAGGTACTATATTATGTTTCACATGCTGCTAGCACAAATCATAAGTTACTAGGCTCAAATTATGATATATTGAGCTACATTAATGCTCACTTTCTCAAAATTTGGCCCAAACCTTACCTAGCATACGAACCCAAAAGCTATTATCCTATGCCATTCAAAAATAATCTGAACTAATTAAGTTGAAAACCTGGAACTCATATATACGATTGTAAGCATATACATGAGAAACTACTAAGTGAAACTTTACAAAAAAAAGAAAGAAAGCTAACATTATTTTGGGCCTGCATATCCTACCTTGCCTACTGGAGTTCTGGTCATGGACGATTCATGAGAACAAATGGCTACTACACTATGCCGTGATCATCTTATGAAACACATGAGTGTTCCTTCACGCCAACATCAACCATGGTCAAATTCTTACCATGATAGACCTTTATTCAAAGAGATAAGAATGCAATTTAATTAGTCAAAAGACTCAAAGCATACAGTACATTATTTCAATCAGAATAACCTGTCAAGTTCTAACTCAATTGTTGACATCGAAACACAGTATTTCTCAACAGAAAATCACATTTGATTTCTGAATATATTTTTTTCTAATTTGAGCATGCTGAACAACCAAAATCACAAACTCCCCTGAAACCAAGGTTCAGGAGCAATGACATATCTCACCTGCATATAAGATTTTTTTAGATCAAGGAAACACTAATACATCCCTATGCTCTCCACTACTTGTTGTTATCTATACTTAGCAATGTATCACCAACCTAAAGTGAGTAGCAACTAGTCCTTGCCTATAAAGAAAAATTAATTACAATGAGATGCACTAGCCATCCCCATCAAGAACAAGCGATGTAGTGCAAGTCTGCAATACAAGGTAAGGCTCACTTACCAATCCAAGTCCAGATCAAAATTGGAATATAGATCTCCGTCCCAGCCCAATACAAGAATAATGTAAGAAGTCCAGATCAAAATTGTGGAGAGTGCAAGACTGCATCACAAATCCAGATCGCTGCATTCTTACACTCTCCACAAAAATTCAAGGACTGTACTCGTTGTACTTGTTGATCTTGTTGGAGCAACGAGCTTGGGGAGGGAGGCCACAGGCACAGGTACTTGGGGGTACTGCAACGGAGATTGCCGGAGTAGTAGAGGAGGAAGACGAGGTGGAGACACCGCGGTTGATGCAGAGGCAGCTGCCGACGGGGACAGGAGCGGAGCGCCTGCTTGAGGAGCACCGGGGATGGGGAGCTAGAGAGGCATTGCCGATGGGGAGGCGCGGGGGCGACGCTTGGACGGGGAGAGGAGAGGGCGTGCCTGGTGGTGGAGCGGAGCGCCGTGGAGAGGCGGAGGGACGGGGAAGCGGCGTCTGGACCCTCGAGGTGGGGGAGCGCTAGCCCGTGAAAAACGTGTGGATCGGGTCGCCATACCCCGCGGTGTCGGCTTCCAAAGGGCGAGGCAATTTGGCCCGAGGCCGGAGGGTCGCACGGGCCTCCAACCCGAGGAAAATGCTGGGATCCCGCCGGGGTTTCGCGTTCCCAAAGGGGCAATAAATGTGTTTCCATCTTCATCCTTTCGGACTGACGGGCAAACAAATCAACACCTACCAGAAAGTCACAGTATTTTTTTGACGGGTCAACAACAGAGAGGGGGAGAGAATCCCCCACCTAAAATTCCATTCATTGGCCCTGAACCGGCCCCGGAGATAATTGTAGTTTTTTACAAATTAATAATACCTTTCTCACCTAAAATGTGTGCAAGTAGCACCATCATGCTGAAGTAATTGATTGTGAACTAATATTGGATGAAATGTTATTTGAAGCTAGAAGCAGAACTGAATTTCTTTTAATTTTGGAGAACTTTAATTTTAGACATCTGGTACATATTCTGATCTCTGAATTTACAATTGCAATCCCAATATAATGTAGCTGCCAGGTAAAAGGCCAAAGAAAATCAGGCAGCCAAGAAATCAATAAATCAAATCAAGAGAACAGATCAGCTCTCTATCTCGCCGCAGCAAGTTGCTGTTTCCTCAATCTTCTGCGACGCTTTGACAACTTCCTATGGGCTAACATTTCCTGTCACATTTGCCAAATAGGCAAATACATGGCCGTCTCAAAGTTCAACTACTACAGAAGTACTGAAAGTAGATGTTTTGGATGTACAGGAAGGAGGATTAAGCTGAGCAAATAGTTACCATGGGTTATTCTTGTCACCTTCATCACCTTACACATGTCACATGCATTTTCTTTTCCAACTGTCAGCTCCACAACCTATGACCTCAAGATCAATTTTCAGACTCAATTTTGAATGCAAAGTGGGGATGTGTGTATGTCTGGCTGTCTGTCTGTCTGTATCCTGAAACTTAAATAGCTGCATCCATGTGAATGAGATAAATAAATCATAAGTATAGCTTTCTGAATTGCCTACTACCAATTTCTCGTAATATTACTGAAATTTGCTACGGTGCTATGCTTAGATTACTGTCCTCTCCCTGGTTTCAGTATGCCAGTATGTTCTCTATATTTGCACCTGGAGCATCAATATAACAATTTTATTTTTCCTTCATAACTATATAATGCACAAGAGTGATTGTAGTCTGAATGACATACTCGTTCCATTTGATCTTCATTGTAGAAGACCTAAAAAGGCATCATTATGTAACAAAACTAACTGGCCACATGAACAGCTAACACAAAACTATGTGATTAGGTCAGTACGATTACATATAGTCTATAGATCTCAGTCCGATCCCATCTAAGTCACTAAGTCAGCACTTTATTCAGCCCAAAATTTGGCACCGCATCCACAAAGCCCCAAATTTGAACTTGTATCTTTGTTTGAAGGTAGCAGTGGTGAATTATTATCACCATCAATTTTTATAAGAGCCAAACAAATTTGAACTATGATTTGATAGGGGCCGCGCGAACGCGTACCCCCTCTACCATAAATTATGACGTCCACTCTCCTACTTGAGGAGATGGTAGACCAACACTTCCACCGTGTGCAATGTGGACCATTGATCTAGGCCATGGGTATCCTTGATCACCCATAGACCCCGTCCAGGTAAGTAAGTTTTTCGGTAGCCGCACCCGTGATTATATAGTCAGGTAATTAGGCTAATCGTGTCAAAGTTCCTGTTTGGGACTAAACTCTCATGTCATGTGCTCTGCTCCCCCTAAGCGCCTCAATCTGGGCCTTCTAACGAACGCGCGTGGAGGCCTAGAGTCACAAGTCTCAAGAGGCCGGAAACACGGCCCAGTTATCACGGGCCTACTCATCCTGTTGAGGGCACGGCCCAGGTCATCCAAAAGTCCTACTACTCATTTTGCTTTCCCGTCCCGTGTCGTCGTCGGCTCGTCGTGCGAAATGTGAACCGACTGCGAGTCCGCGAGCATCTTGCAACTTGCCAACCCTGTCGGTCTCGCGCCTGCGCCGTACGCTTACTTGTCATGGCCAAGTTGGCAACCAAGTTACCAAGTGACACTTCTTTTTCGCTTTAGCGATACACGGAAATAATCAGCCCCTCCACACACCTTTCACTCTCGAGGACGGATGCGACGAGAGAGACGGCAGATTCTTCGCCCCCATTGACCCCAAGCGAGGCTTCTAGGTCTCCCGGGGTGTCGACACTAACACGTAGAATATAAGTTCCTGTCAGTGTTAGTTTATACTCCATGTTTGCTTACAAAGCTTCCAATCTTAGGCGAAACTCGACAGTTGATGAGGGCACGCCATGTTCAGGTCCCTGCTTCACACGGCATGACCGCCGCACGGAGACGACTCGATGCGACACCGTTCTGGTATTCTGTATCCAGTGTTCAACTTGCCCTCCACAGTTTGCACTACTACTAGTATATTTTGCACACTGTCACGTCGCCGGATTGGGGCAGCGCCACATGACACGCCCCCACATCGCTCGTGGATACTCCCTACGATCCCGCGAAATCTAGCGGAAATCGTAGAAAACTCTGCCTGTCGCACAAGAATCTCCTGTTTGATTCGCCCGCTCGTGCCCGGGCACCGGATGTGATCCCTCAGCGATCTTCAGTTCAGTGAACCTGAACCTGAGCGCCCTCTGTCCGCTGACCTGGTGTGAACGGCATATTATTTGGCGCCCGGCCACGGCGACGGCGCCGGAGCGAGCGCTACGGGGCTACGGCTATATCTGGAGCAGGCCCTGAGTGCGCCTGATCTAGCCAGTGTCGTGACGCGCCAGCGATCGACGCGCGACGGCGACCCCCACCTTGTCCGTAACAGTTATCGCCGAGCTGCCGTAACTTTCCGCCGCTGATAACTGATAAGCCTTTTGTGCTGGATTCTTCTTGGTGTGTACTTGCTGCAAGCCACGTCTGGTGCCACCAATACGTTTCCTGTTCTCTTTCGAAGGAAAAAAAAAAGATTGTTCTGCGCACTGTATTTTACGAAGATTTAAGATGCGATAAAGCTACCGCCGCTGTCAGGAGCTTTTGGTGTTTTCCTCGTCGTAACGCAGGCAGGGGCGCAGGGCGTAGGTTCGTTGGACCGATCTGTTCATCACCGTTCGGTCCGCCGTTCGTGACGAGAGAGAGGACACGGCGATGCAATGATGCATACGGCGGAGGTGGCTGCTGCCTGCTGCAGTTCGGCGGATGCGCTGGGCTTTTCGCAAGAAAGCGATGTCCATTTGCCGGCGATCGACATCCGCGGCGCCAAAACCCAATCCTCTCCCCTGCGGCTATCTCTCGCGCGCGTCGACCAGATCAGGTCGCCGACTCGCCGTCTGTCGGGCGACGTTCTAGACGCTCCAACGGCGGCCGTGTACTGCCGACGCGAGTAGATGCTTTTGGATCAGGTTATTGAGTGGCATGCACCGATCAGTTCAACCCAAAAGATTAAACTGATGAGTAAACATTCAACCTAAAAGCTTAAGCTGATGAGGAAAGTTGGACGATTCACTTGTACTCCAACATGGGTACTAGACGTTTCAGCTGATGTGTGAGCAGCAATTTGGATCCTTCTAGCTGATGTGTTTTCGTCTTTTGCACTTTGCTGTTTGGGGTTCTAGACACAATCATGCAGGAAGCCTTACGACTGCATTTCTGCATCAAGCGAAGCAGATGGCTGCAGACTGAACTTGAGCGATGCCAATTTCCTCACGTAGCTCTGTTCACCGAAATGTCAAGTGTTTATCTCTGATCGGTCCTGTTTCAGAGATACGGGAAAGTTACAGATGCGGTTAGCTCACCTGCTTAGAGGACCGGACAGTCGTTCAGTCCATGATAGCATCACTTGCCTAACTGGCCACACACCTAGTAGCTCTCACAAGGTGCACGAAAGATTGCAGAACCAAACAAGCCCAAAACCAAAAAGGCCAAAAATTTCTGACAGCACTGATTAACCGGGAACAAATATAATACAAGATTTCATGAGATTGATCCATGCATGAAACAATCCTAGGTCTACCGCATAATTAACATACCTAGCCTGCTCCATCAAAGAATGCACTGCCCAAAACTACCTAACATGCAGGGGGAACCCAGATCATGTCACCATATAAGATGGTGAAGAGATGTTTAGCAGCTCGATCTAGCTTATATGTTGCAGTCCAGGAACAATCAGCCCAAGCATCCAACATATGAACAGGTCTGCACTTACAGTACTCTGGAATCATAGAAGCCCAATAAGCTAGTGAGATGATTTGTGATCTGGCTTCCATGTCGAGAGCGCCATCAGGATGCGCCCTTTCCACCCTTGCAGTAACCACTTGTTGTCCTCGTCGATGATGAAGTCCTTGTGGTAGCACCTGACCTTCTCCCGTGCGCGCTTCATGATGTCCTGGTTCATTGGCAGCTGCTTGAACCCGGCCCTCTGATTCCGGACCTGCCATTGCTTGTATGTCTCCGGCCTCTCCATCCTCTCCATTCCCTCGCAGGAGATCACATTGATTGCCTCCCGCCCGAACAGGGCAGACTCGATGAGCAGCCTCTGCTCGTTGTCCCTTGGAATGTTTGTCTCCAGCATGTCAAAAACAGCAGAGTAGTGGAACAAGGCCTCCCGGAAACGTGACACGAAGAATGGAGCATTGTAAGAACCATTGATGATGCCGTGGATGAACAGATGTGGGTTCATCTTTCTGATAGTGTTCAAGACCATGTTCCTCGGGCTCTCAGCCACCACGCTCTCGTCCATCAGTGTCTTGAATTTGAACATGCAGTTGACAATCAGCAGCTCATCCTTCTCAATTTGGAGATCCTCTATCTGAACGGCCTCAAACCGAGATGCTATAGCTTTGAACTCAAAAGGGACATTGAAGGTCTGAGCATAATCTTTTAGATACCTTCCTGTCTCCTCTATACGCTCTGCTGGGCGAAAACCAGGCTGAGGTGTGTCAATTCCTGTGATCCGGAGTCTTGGAGGGCCACCAGGCCTAGTAGATAGCCGCTGAATGAGGCATGGCCACTGAAATCCATAGTATATGCCATAGTCGACAATGTGAACTTTCTTTGCCTTCTCCACGGCATTCATGATTGTCTGATTGGCAAAGAAATGAGAGATCTTCTTGAATGGGCAAGCTGCCAAATAAAGCTGGTAGGCTTTCAGCACATCAGTGCAGGGAAACCGCGTCATTATAACAGACTTGTAAATCTGACTACCATTACCAGCAAGCCTCGCCTCAAGGCCATTGGCGAAGCAGTACGCCAAGCGCTGGTCACCATCACCTTTGGGAGATGCATGCTGCCTGATCTGCTTCAGGAGCTCAGTTGCGCCACGCCGATCATCAGTGGCCACAGACTGAGCACAATGGATGAGGAGAGTTTCCAAGTCAACAACCTCTTTCTTCGGCTGCTTCTTGCCACGGCCCTTGCCATGTCCGGACCCTTTCCCATGACCCCCGTGCGAATGCCTCGCAACGTCATGCTGCAGGGCTTCACGCAGCTCCTTGACACCTTTGGAGCACGTCTCTCCATTGCACAGCAAGACCTTGTCCATCATCTCTCGCACAAGGTGATCAGTGTCGATAGCAGATGCTGAATGTTTGCTGCACCTCCCTTCCTCTGCATCCAAGTCATCACCGTAGAAATGCTTCTTCCCCCGGTGAATTGCTGCCTCAACATCAGCCTTCTCTGTCTTCACCTCTGCAAACCTCTTCTCCTCTTTGACATTAGCCACCAAGCCTGTAACAGATGCTGGCTTCTCAAGATCAATCACAAGCTTACTCTCGTCAGGCAGAAACCTGCTTGCCTCTTCCAATCCGCGGCAGAACTGCATAGCCTGCTGGCTCTGCACAACAAAATCAGTCAAGCCAACATCCGGCATAACACCAGACGAGCTTAACAACGACCCGAAGCCGTCAGATAGTGCAACACCGCTGCCGTTCGATGATGCGAACGACGGCGACTGCGAAAGCAGGGCCTCCGGCACCGGGTTTGTCTGCAGCTGATAGAATTCCGTCGGGTCGTACGGCCACGGGCCGCCAGCATCCACCACGCTGCTCTCAGGGCTCAGATCCTGATACAGCTGCGGCGGCTGCAGGAACGCCGCCGAGGGGAAGTCGAGCGCCGGCGTCGGCACCGCGCCGAAGCCATCGGACGCCGCCGCGCCGCAGCTGCAGGAGCCGAAGCTATTGCAGGAGTTGGTGACGCTGCTACCGTCGGGGCTCTCGACCGCGCTCCCGCCGGAGCTCGTAGGCTGGTCGGCGAGGATCTCGAGGAACGGCTTCTCGGCGGCGAGCAGCGCGGAGTGCTCCGGGTAGTGCTCGAACTTGTCGTCGATGTCTTCGGCCATGAGCATGCGGTTGATGTACCCCAGCACGATGTCCGAGAATGCCTCCGAGTCGTCCGGCTGCCCGGCCGCCGCCGGAGCGGGCGCGGCCGCGGCATCCCGCGGCGGCGACGCGCGGTTGGTGGACGCAGGCGGGACCACGGTAGTCGGCGCGACATTCAGGTACCCGCCGCCGACGCCCGCAGCGGCAGCGATCCCGTCGTGCGGCAGGAAGAGCAGCGACTCGAGGTCCTCCGCCGTGAACCCATTGGCGGCGGCCGCGGCGATTTGGGGGTAGATTGGCAGGTGGCCGTCGCGCTTGGATCCCGGCAGCAGCGCGCACAGCTCGTGCAGGCCAGTATCCATGACCATCGATATGGACTCCGCGCCCCCAAACCACCACCACCGCAGAGCATATACAGAACACAAACACAGCAGAGAGCCGGCGACCTGGCAAATGCACGGAAACACAACGACACGAATCAGAATTCGAGCTCAGAGCAGAGGCGATATAAAGTCCACGAGCCCGAACGCGCTGACTAAATCCGACGGATCAGCGGGCGTACGGAGCAGACGCGCGAGAGCTCGTCAAGGGGGCGTACCTGTGCGAGACCGCGAGCGACCCGGGGGACGCGCGGGACGAGAGGGAAGGCGAGCGAGGAAGAGACCCGAGACGCAAGCGGGGGGTAGAGAGAATGATAAGAAAGGCAGGGGAGGAGGTGGTGGACGCGGACCAGTGTTTTTCGAGAGGCGCAGGTTAGCCCGAGCCGGGGCTTTTGTATCAGCACGGGTGCGAGAATGTCGACACCCATTCACCCCAATCGCGCGTCCGGCCCGTGCACCGCGTCCACGCTCTGCGGCGTGCGATCTGGCGTGGGAGGTCGCGGTGGGCGGCCGGGATGGGGCCGGGCGCACGGGGTGGGTTCACGGAGCGGGTGTGCCCCGCCCGGTGCGGCCGTTCGCGGAGTAAGGTCATGTTTAGTTACTCCCAACTCCCAACTTTGACACTATGCAAAAAGAAGATTCCCCATCACATCAAACTTGCGGTACATGCATGGAGTACTAAATGTAGATGAAATTAAAAACTAATTGCACAGTTTTGTTGTACTTTGCGAGACGAATCTTTTGAGCCTAATTAGTCAATATTTGGACAATAATTCACAAATACAAACGAAACGCTACAGTGTGCTACAGTGCTGTAACAGTAATTTGGCACCTCCCAAATTCCCCAACTAAACACGGCCTAAGTTTCCTGGAAGCGGGCTATCTGGGCCGCAGTCCGCAGGGATGATCTGGGGCCGGTGGACAAAGGTTGTGTTGTGTTGTGTTGTTTATTCGTGCGAGTCTTGTGACCCGTTCTGTTTGGCACTTTGACTACCTTGACAGCCCGGCGACCTTAAAAACGATTTCTGTTGGCATCGGTTTGGTGATTAGGGACGGGGGGTGGGTCCCGCGTGTGGGATTGGCTCAGATCGCACGTGCATTACTGTTACGGCCCTAGTATCTCCACGACTCTCTCGAAAAAAAATAGCATCCCGACGACTCTGGCAGGCTCTCCGCGCGGAAATTTCACGGCTTCCGGAGCCGTAACTGGTGGGCATCGTTGGCGTGTTTGCCGAGAAAAATCTGGCCGATTTTATCACCTGTGTGATCGCCTGATTGGCGCAGGGGCATGGGACCGGGCGCACGGTTCCGGCTGCCTTGGCCGCCAAGTTCTCGGCAGCCCGGCGAGCCACGTGGTGGTCCCGAGCTGTCCACGCCGCCTCCACAGACGAGCGCGGGGTCAGTGTGTGCCCGGGTGGCAGCCGAGCGACACGTCAGCGGGTGGGCGCGGCGCGCAGGGCCCTCGCCACGTCGTCCTACGCTCATCGCTCGCGCAGCACCGGCAGCACACTGCTGGCACTGCTCTACTGGTGCCTGGAGACCGCGGCATAACGTGACAGCTTTTGCTGCAAAAAAGAACATGGCATGCAACATCAGCACATCACGGATTCACGGTCCACTGGTCCATGTAACTACAGTGCAAAACCCACAGTTAGCACCTAGGAGTATAGCAAGTGAGATAATAGTGATACTCGCATATAAATATGTAGGAGATTTTGAGGTGTTTGGATACGATGTGCTAATCTTTAGCAGGTCATATCGGATGTTCGGATGCTAATACAAAGATTAAATATGAGCTAATTACAAAACTAATTGCACAGATGGAGTCTAATTCACGAGATGAATCTATTAAGACTAATTAATCCATCACTAGCAAATGATTACTGTAGCACCACATTATCAAATCATGGACTAATTAGGCTTAATAGATTCGTCTCGCGAATTAGACTTCATCTGTGCAATTAGTTTTGTAATTAGATTATGTTTAATACTCCTAATTAGTATCTAAACATCCAATGTGACAGGTGCTAAAGTTTAGCAGAGGGTACCCAAACACTCCCTTTGACTCTTTCGTCACGTAATCTTTTTTTTAAAATAAAATCGTCGCATAATCTTGCTAGAGATTGTGGTCACATTAGTTATGTACGATCCGAGCTGCATCACATGCATATGCATGGGAGGCGCAAGTGCAGTGGCCCCCCAGACGGATTCCTTCTAGAAGGTTTCGGTACATCGGACAATGGACACTGCTAGAAATTGAATGAATAACTAATCTGGCAGGTGGAATCTTTTTCGGGTGAGACCAGCATAGCCCGCGATATCCGATCGTTATTTTTGCACACCCAAAATATAGGAACTGTCCTGAAAAGTGCATGAGCAATTGCATTTGAATCATCAGATTAAAATGTGAGATCCGTAAACAATTTGAGAACTGCTCCGATCCAGTACTCCTCTTTTAATGTTTAGCACAAAATTTAAAGCAGCCCACCAACTAATTAACTACTTTGTTGATTAAAATTTGCATGGATCCCAAATGGGCCCACCTTTATTCTTGCCTAGCGCATGCCTATCCTATCCATGATCCATCCCCATCTGCTTTCCCTGCTCATCCTTTCCTCGCCGCCGCCGCCTTCGCTTCACCACGCACGCAAAATGAGACAGTATCGGCGGGAGCGGATGGCACGAATGAACTTGCCGTCATGAAGCACTGTTCGATGCTGGCACCGCCACCGCATGACCGCTCCCACACACGCGAAATGAAGCGGTGCCGAATAGGGGGATCGGCGGAAGGGATGAGCTGGGAAAGCGGATGGGGATGGATCGTGGATTGGGCGGGCTTGGGTTGAACAAGGGTAGGGTTGGCCCACTCGGGACCCATGTGAAAATTAATTAATGAAATGGTTAATTATTTTGTGAGCTACTTTATAATTCGTGCTAAAAGTTAAAAAGAGTGTACCAGAGCAGTTCTCAAACAATTCATGTCGGAAAGAAAAAAAATGTTCTTCAGCGCGCTGATGGCTAAAAATCACAGGATACAAGGAAAACTACATAGTACGTATATTGTTTACCAGCGCAAACATGTCGAGGTTTTATCAGATCATTGCATCTCGCCGCAAAAACAAATGCATGGAATAATTATGCCCTTTTCCTTTCGACAGCGACTGCAAATGCCAGTATTAATTGTCCAGTCGTCGGATATGTGTAAACCGAGAAAGTTAGAAATCATGTTGCCCACTGCCAGTGCCAGCCATCGCCGTCGCATATGCAGGGAGCAAAACGTCAATCCACGCATGCCTTCTTCGTTCTCAACCGGCAGGCATCGATCCACCACGTAAAATACACCGGATTAACGTGCGTGACTTCAGATCGAGGTGAATTAGGCGAGACTAATATATGTGATCGGGATCCCTCAAATGATCTTGCTCGGCGTCCCGTGTTTGTCGTCGTCCCAAAAACTCCTCGTCGCATCATGTCGTGTCATGCGTGTCCCCTCTCACCTTTTCTTCTGCCACTTTGTCGATCTCTTAGTTGTTCATCCACTTTTATTTAATTTGATGGTTTTAATTATTGCGGCATCAACCATGATAGCTAGGTTTGATCACTGGAGAGCCTAGATAGAGTACGGCTATTTAGAAAATGGAATTGATAAGACTTAACTTTAACCCTCCATTTACACATCTTCGTGGGTTGTGTATCCTGAAGCTACTCCCATCATCCTAAGTCCTAAATTATATATATAGGTCGTTTTAGATTTATTAAATTTATAATTTTTATTATGCACTTAGATATACCCTATGTCTAGATAATAATAATAATATTTATGCATCTAGAAAATTCAAAACGATCTAATTTAGGACAGAGTGTACACAGCGAGAAAGGAATATGCGCTGCACGTGGCTAAGTTCAGCTTGTTTTTGTTTAATTCATATACAAGATAATCTCCACTTCTCCAGGCTTCAGCTTGTTTTTGACGTCTTTCATCTGTCGCCATCATCAGCTCCTCTCCTTCTGTTTTTCCATATATTTTCCCCTGTAGCTCGATCGTGCTGTTGACAAAAGTCGCTATCATCGTAAGTGCAGTGCGAATGCATGGTTCCTAGTTTCCCAATTAACATACACAATGTATTCTAAGCAAACCTCGACTAGCATACTGCAGCTTCGCGATATAATGGTCAAAACAATAGAGTCACGTACCTCCATGCACGATGCACGTCCCAGGAAACCTCCCGGACGAGTAAACAAACATTTGCATGCACCATTGTGCACCTAACCAAACACCGCACCAGCACTACGTGCGTACCCGTTTTATTAATTGTAATGATGCTAACCGCTGACCATGCACCAAGCGACTGTACTTGGCGACAAAGCACCCGTTCGTGGAATTGTTTATGTAACTGGACGCGCCAAATAGCGTCCAGGTTCGTTGTATTCGTACGCCGCAAGCAGCTGAGCGGTGCATCAATCTTTTCCGGTAGGAGTGAGGGTAGCGCTTGACCCGAGAGCTGCGTCGGCGTGCAGATGTCGCCTTTGACTTGGCTTTGCATGCGGATGCGGCTTCGAGTCTCTGGGGAGGAGTTGCCCGATCCTAGTGGATATAATCCAAAAATATTCTCTGCTGTTTCGGGTTCAAAATTATTGACCTTGACCATGGCGTGCATATTGAGGAGTACTCCATTCTAATAAAACGGAGAAAAGGGAGAACATGGCAGTATGGCACCCACAGCATCACTTTCCTCTAGCTCAAAGCGAAGTCTCCAACCTTCTCTTTGCCTTGTGGCGAAACTTTGCCACCTCCTCATCGCTCATCGTCTATGGTAGTTCCATTGTGTCCCTTCCTCTTTATCAAATCATTTTCGGCCCATGCCGATCGGCGATCAGGGGCGAATCTAGTTGGCAATAGCATCGGGGTCATCATCACCACCATTGCAAGTCAAAATCTTCACCATTATAGGCAGTACACAAAGAATATTTTTCATTGTTTTGCAAAAAAAAATCATCACATCTAGACCAAAAGGTCCTAGATCAGCACATGCCGATCCCTTTCCCTTCCTCTTACTACAAGAGTGATATTTTTTTTTCCAACAGTTTCTATTTGAAATGGCCAACGCGGTTTAGCCTTATGTTAGTTATCTACCATAAATATTGGTAACATGTTTGTTAACAATGATGTTACTGATAATTTGTCAAAATTGTTATTAGCAAATAAAAAATATAATTAAAAAATACGAGTCATGTGAAGCTATGAGCCAATTTATAATTTACCCCTTGTTTACTTCCCTCCAAACTCCCAACTTTGACACTATGCAAAAAGAAGATTCCCCATCACATCAAACTTGCGGTACATGCATGGAGTACTAAATGTAGACGAAATCAAAAACTAATTGCACAGTTTTGTTGTACTTTGCGAGACGAATCTTTTGAGCCTAATTAGTCAATATTTGGACAATAATTCACAAATACAAACGAAACGCTACAGTGTCGCATTTATGGCAAAATGTCAATTTGGCACCTCCCAACTTGAAAAGTAAACAAGGGTTTAAAATGGAGGGAGCACCTATAATAGTAAGAGTTCACGTAGACCTAGAAGACGTGACCTTTTCACTGGTTCTGCACTCACTGTCTCTTTCTCGGTCCCTTGCCTGGTACAGCAGAACAGGAGCTGGGGGCCGGTGCCTTCCCCTCGTGGACGCAAAGATAGCACGTGTTGGGCTTCTAGAAGGTCGTCTGCGTGTTGCCCAGAGTTAAAGCGAGTGAGATCGTGCAATTGCGCGTGGCCATGCAATGCAGTGCATCCGGAGATTGATTCGGTATGTGCTGCCCCGGGACGAGAGGGACATGTGCCTCTGCGTGCTTCGATCCAGAAGCAGCATGCGGCTGAAAGGAACCGCTGCCTGAAAGCCAACCAACAGTCACTGTGTACTCTGACGACGGAAATTTGACGCATCTGCGAAGCCAGAGTACGACATGAAACGCTGGGCCAGTATGTATCAGGATCGATGGATGGAACTTAGATAGAGAATCAATGGTGCATAAGTGCATTCATGTGATGTTAACAGTTTAACACTCCCTCGTCTTCGACCTCGAGTATCCGACCATCCGCTGAAACGCTTGTGGCACGGCACAAAGACGCAAAAATTGTACTGACTTTTTCTTCTTTCCTCTTGCCAGTCCTTCAGATAATTTCTCTGTTCTAAAATATTAGTCGTTTTGATTTTTGTAAATAAATAATTTTTTCTATACATCTAAATACAAGGTTATGCCTACATACATCAAACTCTATGTATCCAGAAAAGTCAAAACGATCTACATTTTGAAATGGAGAACGTACTGATCTATAAATACTACGGAGTAATAATAAATCTATAAAGATAGAGAAAGGATCAAATGTCATTTTGCAGGGACGCCTTTCTTAGTGTATTTTTAAGGGGAATGCAAGCGTATTCCTTACGAGTTACGGCTGATATACGGTCCACTTATCTATCTCCGGTTAAGCCCAAGACAGCTGGCGGTCACGCAAGCGTAAGGCCCATGTGAAGAACCCAAGTTCAAAGCCCACGTAGAAATCGCCTTGTGGCCTCGGGATTTTTCTGCCTCTCTTCCTCGCTGCCGTTGCCACATGCCCCCACACCAGCATCCTCCCTCGCTCCCGGTCACACACGCCGCTTCATCCTCGCCTAGTCGCCTTTCCACTCGCGGCCGCGGGGGCTCGTCGTCTCTTATCGCCAGCCAAAACCCCACCCCGAATTGCGCCCCCCGCGAACTAAACCTCCCCGCGGCGGCCGTTCGTCGCGGGTTGATGGGGCCGTCGCCCATGGCGGCGCGGGCGGCGGGCGGTTGCTCGTCGGCGGCGCTCGCGTTCTTCGGCTTCCGCCCCCTCCGCCGCGCCGTCCGCCCGGCCGCAGCCTTCGCCTGGGGCCAGTCTTCCCTTTACGGAGGCTGCAGGAGCCGCCTGGTGCATAGCCTGGTGGATTCCGTCCTGGATGAGCTCCGCTCCCGGCGGCGCGTCCGGGTCTCGGCAAAGTAATGCACCCTTCACACTTGACCCTCACATAGATAGCTAGTGTTATATTTTGAGCCAGTGCATTGCTTGAGTTGCTTGTGCCACTAGCTACTGAATTGCGCTGAACTTAGGAGCGGGGCCTTGCATTATTATTTATGACAAAACTTAGGAGCGACTAATTCAAAAATTTTATGCAGCAGGCCTGCCATTTGTATAATTTATCCATGACCAGAAAACATTTTTTTAGATAATGGATGACCAAACAGCATATAAAGATGTATGCCACTGAGCTCCATTTCTACACTTATTGGGAATTAATACTGTACCAGCTTTATGTTACGAACTAGAATAGCAATGGACTGCCGTTTCTCTATTATACTGTGGTTGCAGCAGATTGTTTTAGATAGATGTATTTTTCCCAATTCATGCTGTGTTTTTGGAATATGTATAGTTGTTAAGGTTCAATCGTTCATCTAGCTAATCCAATATCACTACCATTTATAGTGGGTAGTACCATACTCTGACCATTACATGATGTTCTCCCGTCTTCTTACCTTCATTCTTCAAGATGTTTATGATAATTTCTGGAATGGTGCATATGGCTATTAAAAATTGTTACCACTATCAATCATTTCCTGTAACAATAAAAAGTGCATGGAAACTTACTGTTGGAATTCCTTATTCTTCTTCAGGATAGGATTGCAGGGCACAAAAGAACTGTCTGACAATAAGATAGATAAGAGAGCACTACAGAAGGGATTGCTGCTTGAATTTCAGAAAGATTCAGAAAGATCTTTGCTTGCAGTTGTTGAAAGGCCTGATGGAAAGAAAAACTGGATTGTGACTGATCAGGTCCTTTATAAACGGAGAACTATAATTTAGCCACTTAACTATCCAGTCTAGTTTATTTATACCTGGACATACATCCTTCACTGTTTTTCTTCAAACAGAAAGATTTAATGGATTCTCTAGTGACATGACTGTTTTACCTTTTTTACAGAACGGTACCTTGTCTTCGATAAAGCCCCAGCAGATTACATATGTTGTACCTGGTGTCATGAATTTTGACTCTTCAAGAATTGATGAATTTCTTGAGAAAGCAGAAGATCTTTTGGTACGTACTGCTGTATGAGCTGGAACATATATTTGCGTACTATGTCAATGTGTACTGTTCATCAGGATGATCGTATTATTTGTTACCAGGACCCAACTGTTTTGGAGTGTGCTTGGATGGAGCTTTCTGAAAAGGATAAATCAATAACAGTTGAGGAGTTTGCTGAGGTGAGGTTTTCTATTTTTTTTCAACTTCCTATTTTTTCCTGTTTCGTATTCATATTTGATTCTTGTGATTTTCTCAGATAGTGTATGGTAACAAGGAGTCTTTGGAAAGCTACTGTGCACATTTCTTGTTATCAAGGGATATAGTGTATTTTGTCAAGGTAGAGAGCAGAGATTATTCCATGTACCAACCTCGCTCACCTCCTCAGGTATATTTTTTAAATACATGCGCGACTTACATCATGTGAATATTTAGATGATTTGGCAAGATATGGTGCATCTTTTATAGTAGCACCACCCTGTCCAGTTGATCTTGTGATCAGTTGCAGCTCTGGAATTTCAAGTCTGTTGGACCACCAATAACGCAGTCGATTTCTATAGAGTTTAATTCTTCTTCTTTTTCTGTAGTTACTTTATGCAATGGCTCTTTCTTTTGTTTTTGCAAAATCATCGTGGGGTCATTTGACCCCATAATGCTCTACTCTGGCTGACTAAAGTGGACAAGGTAGCCTTGTTCCTTTTAAGCTTGCCAGGTCCCATCCACCTCCCATATATCTTTCTTCATGTTCATATGATGAGTATCATGGTTTGAGTACAATAGGGCTGTGTGACTAGCATTTTGGTCCTTGATATTGGTTTTGTCCACCAGTTTCCAGTAATACTCCTGAGAAGAACATATGTTTGGGGCCACTGTGTTTTTCTCATCTTTTTCATCTGGCCTCACAATTAACTGACATAACGTTTGACATTGTAATCTGGCATGTTTTATCAGACACATATTATGTTTATGTGTATTTAGCAACTGCAGATTTCCTTAAGTTACTCTTATTAATTAATTTCTGCATTGTTAGAATGGTTGGTAGACTTATTTTCTTTTATCTGGTAGTAGGTAGAGGAACTTATACGACGGAAACTTGCTAAAGAGGAAGCCGAGAAGGAACTGGAAGAATTTGTCCACTTACTCAAGTCTGCCAAAGCATTGCCTATGGAGTCTAAGCCTCCTAAAAGTTCATGGTTGGTGGATGAGAAAGTCAGGCAAAAAATCGAGGCTCTTCAAGCATACGCAGTTGATGCATGTGATGATGAACAAAGAAGACTAGCAGGAAATGTAATATATCAAATTCCAATATCCAAATTTTCCATACGCGATATCTTATTAAGTCTGCAATTCGTTTACACTACTGTTCTGTTGGGTGTCCAGAAACCTTATTTATTATAAAATTAGCTTTACAAGTAATTTTTCCTTCATAAAAGTTCATACTCGAAACATATTTTAATTTAACACCGTTCTTCATTGAAGGAAATTGTTAAGTTTTCCCTCCTTGCTGAAGTTTGTGAGCGTGATTTTTAATGTAATGGCAGATTCTCAAAGCTATGGGGTTCACAAGGACGTCATCAGCTGCTCTAAAGCTCCTTATAAATGTTGGTTACTTCCCTGTGCATGTCAACCTTGATCTTTTTAAGTACGATGTTCGTATCAGGTACACTGAGGAAGTTTTGTCTGCTGCGGAGGAGCTTCTGGTGGACAGACCTGATTCAGACATGGTATATTTAGTTTTGCCGGATGTTTCTTCTCTTTATCTGCATGTATACATGCCTACATCTCTGGCGTTTTATATTTCAGCATATCAGGAAGGATCTTTCAACTCTGAAAGTGTACGCCATTGATGTAGATGAGGCTGATGAAGTATGTTTCTTTTGCCATTGCATCTTTCACAGAGAATATTGTTCCAACAAATAAATCCATTATACACTGGGAATTCTTGGTGATACAGCTTGATGATGCGTTGAGCGCAACTAGGCTTCCTGATGGTAGGATAAAGGTCTGGATACATGTTGCTGACCCAACCTGCTTGATCAAACCTCGGAGCATCATCGATAGGTCATTGTCGCCGTGTCACATCTCCTGTTCTATCCTTTCTATCATTGCATCTGGTATTTATTAGAAAATCATGTTTATTGTCCACAGGGAGGCAATGCATAGAGGAACCTCAATCTTTCTACCAACTGCTACGTTTCCGATGTTCCCGGAGAGGCTTGCCATGAATGCTATGAGCTTGCAGCAGGGTAAACAATGCAAATCTGTAAGCGTATCTGTGATTTTGCACCCGGATGGGAGGTAATATTCCATTATTTACCCTTGCTGATTTCTGAGCCAATTCTTTCTTTTTTTGTTTTCTTTGAGATTGGCTTTTATTTATTTTTTCAAAGGAATTTCATGAGAGGCGTAGCACATTCATTCACATTCCCATTTGTTTTGTGCATAGTATTGCAGAATATACTCTAGAGAATTCAGTCATCAAACCTACCTACATGTTGACATATGAGAGTGCAACTGAATTGCTTTACATGAACCTGGAAGAAGAGGAAGAACTAAGGATTCTTCAAGAAGCTGCTTCCATTCGTGCACAGTGGCGTCGTAGCCAGGTACATGCGAAATCTGCTTTCCTATCTGCTGGTCCATAATTCATCATTACACAAGTCACTTGTGATATGCATATGAAAGCACAACACAATGTAGTTATAAAGTATTGGAATGAAAAAAACAATTTTAACATGACATTAATAATGTTTACACAACCCCCTCGGCATATTTTTTTGAGGGAAAACAAACAAAATTTACTCTTAAGCATTTCATCAGCTGACAATAAGTTATATTGGAAAGTAAATCCCTAAAAGTTGGGCCGGCATCTTCCATTGCCCATTGATGGTATTTATGTTCTTATATTGGTTCTCACTTCAGACTTCATGCCACTTTTATCAAAAGTTTGTTTTTCTGGAGACCGCCTCCTGCATTCCCACTCCAAAATTTGACACCCTTAAGTCTGCAGGGTTCAATAGACACTGCGATGATAGAGCCACGTATCAAGGTGTCAAATCCTGATGATCCTGAACCGAATATTAATTTATATGTTGAAGACCAAGCCAATCCGGCAATGCAGCTTGTATCTGAAATGATGATACTTTGTGGCGAGGCAGTGGCTGCTTTTGGTGCTGACAACAATCTCCCTTTGCCATACAGAGGTCACCCCCAGTCTAACACGGCAGTGTCAGCATTTTCTCATCTACCAGATGGGCCTGCAAGGAGCTTTGCCAATATCAGTGTGCTCCGTGCTGCAGAAATGGATTTTCAAAAACCTGTACCACATGGTGTACTTGGTATTCCTGGCTATGTGCAGTTCACCTCTCCTATTCGAAGATATGTTGATCTGCTAGCTCATTACCAGGTGAATATGCTTATATTATTCTTATGGGTCAAGGAAAAGTTGCATAGTAGGCAAGAAATTTGGAAATTGTGCATTTTTATTTTCATGTTGCCAGATTTCTTAGTGTGTTGTCAATTTCTCATTATTTAATTATATTTTGATGTTGCCAGGTTTTTTAGTGTGTTGTCAATTTCTCATTATTTAATCATTGTACCTTCATCTGTAGCATATATCTATGGTCAACTTGATTTTAAATATTGACAAGGAGTTGAACTGTAGGTAAAAGCTTTTCTCAGAGGTGATTCTCCACCATATTCAGCTGGTGACCTAGAAGGAATGACATTTATTGCGAGCATGCATGTTAAAGTAGCTAGGAGGCTGCATAGCAACAGCTTACGGTACTGGTTGTTGGAATACTTGAGGAGACAGCCAAAGGGGAGGCAGTACAAAGCATTGATTCTTAAGTTTGTTAAGGATCGTATGGCAGCTCTGCTTTTGGTGGAGGTAGATCAACATTCTCTCCCTATGATAAATTTTTATTTGGTGGTTCAGATTTTTCATATAATACTACCTTTGCTTTCACCACAATAGAATACGGAGTAGTGGCTTTGGTATGTGTGCATATGTTCCAGTTAACTCCCATAAGTCCTAAATTACTCCAATTATTTACCGGTCTGGCTGATCATCTCGTCTGACCGATCCTAGATGATCGATGCTGCTTCTAACTGATTCATTACTTTTTCTTTAATTCCAAGAACCTGGTTCCTGACAACTGGTTTGGGGCAAATTGGTATGGGTTACAAGCCAAATTGACCTGGGACAAAAACACATGCTGTGGAAAAGGAAAAAAATCATGGTATATCCGTTAGTGGTATTCAGTTGGTATGCTCATCAGTACATAATTGAACCAATAATGCCGTTCTTTAGTTCAGTCTGATTCTGACTATGAATTTTTTGTCTTGCTGTTTTTTACAACTACTTAAGCAAGCTAGTCATACTTATCCAAACTGGCTAAAGGGAAGGAAATGACACCCTTATCCCAGTAGAACTAAATGAACATATCCAGTTTGAGTATAGTACTAGAGAGATCCAACATGTGGCCGTTGGGGGTGGTTGGTTAACCCCTTCCAGTTTGGGGGTCCTAGGATCAGCTTGGATGCTCATCTCCTTTTGTGAGTTCCAGAGGTTCTGGGTAGCTATTGTGAGAACAAGGTTTTACTTGCAGAGGCAGTTGGTCAACTGAATCCCTTTGCTAGCCTAATAAGCTATAAATTGTATTCCTTGGACTTGTATTGTGAATGGGTAATAGCGATTTGCTGGTTTCTGTTTGCTTTCCATCTCCCTCCAAATATCTTTCTCATGAGTATCACTCTTCCAATGCTGTTATCACTCTTCCAATGCTGATGGCTATTGCCGCTGACAGGTTGGGATGCAAGTTACGACAATAGTTTCCCGTGGGAAAGTGGGAGATGAAGTTAGTGTTGCTGTGGAAACGGCTCATCCACGTGACGATATCTTATCAATCAGAGAGGTTATTGAGGATACCGATGATACTGAGGAGTAAATGCATGCAAATCTCAATCCTCGCGCTTTGAATTTATAGTAATCTGCAGTTACTGGGATGAGAATCGTTCTTGACAACAATGTTGCAGTCCGCTGTTCCACTGCCATGACTGCAGTTCATTTTGGTGCCGGTTGTACAGGTGATTACTCAGCGAGACCAGGCCGTCGTCTGCTCCTCTGTCGTGACCGCAGTTCACTTTGGTGCGGTTGTACAGGTGATTCCTTAGCGAGACCAGGCCCTTGAGCTCGTTGGTCCAGTTAGTGTAGCATGGGTACAGATGTTAAGGTGCAAGGGTATGGTCTCACTAGCAGTATTGTACAACAAAAGGAAAGCATAGACGGACTAGAGGTTGACAGTTCGTTTCTCTCGAGCTAGGTTTTTCTTGTGATAATCAGGGTCCCAATGCGTATAAATGGGGAATTTTGTATAGCCGTACACGTGTTAAGCATTTTTCTGAATTTGGTATCCCTGGTGTTGTCAACCTTTTTTCGTTTCTTACAAGATTTCTGCTGTTATCTCTGAACCACCGAGGTCCATACAGATTTGATTTGACGGCTCTAAGCATACTAGAATATGTTTATACACAAAAAGAATCGATCAAACAACAATGGCTAAATTTGTCGGCTATAAGCTTACTTGAATAGACGTCCAATGATACGATACAGTGCACATGAAAGTGGGGCTACTGCTGAAGTTGAACACAAAATTAGAGCCCCCTACTCAGGAAGTGGGGACCCAGGAGTAGGGGCTAAGTATAAACAAAAGCTACACCCAACCCGAATCACTACAAACCAACCAACTAAAGAACTTCAGAGGTCACCACGCCTACTGATTAAAGCTGCTGTACCTCCAGCCTCCGATTTCCTCTCCATCTTCCTGAACCTGAAACCACACATCGGTATGCAGATAAATCTCAACAATGCATGTGGGCACAAACACCGGCCGCGCATGATGACCGAAACTCTACCGCACCTGGGTGGCGGTGAAGGTGAAGCCGACCTTGATCTCGCCGTGGAACGTGTTGTCGGCGAGGACGACGCTGTGCTTCGCCGCGCTCTGGGTGTACGTGCCGCGCTCCGCGCCCAGGCTGATGATGCCCGTCACGTCGATCCTGCAAAATTTTGCGGAGGTTGATGGGGAATCCCACGGTTAGGGCGGGCGGTTGCGCGGTCAACTGTTCCGGAGGGCGGACCAGTTAGGACTAGCGGTTGGGCATGGTTGACGGGCAGGCGGGCACTCACGTCGCTTCCCCGAGCGAGTCGTCGCTGGAAAAATGGTCGTGGTCCAGGATCCGGAGGATGAGCTTGTGCTGCGCGTTGGACGCGGCCGAGTTGATCTGGAACTTGAACACCTCGTTCCAGCGCGGGTTCCTCCCCTGGTCTGCAATACAGTTGCATGCAGTTCATTCGTCAGTCCATGCCATCAACGGTGGCGTACTAGCGATCCGTAACAGGTAATCGTGAATCCCAGGTAGAAGAGAGGGCTGACCTCGGGCGACGCTGCTCTTGCGCTCCTGGCTCCGGTACTGCACGATCACGAAGGGGTCCAGCTTCCCTGCAGGAGCACCGTCAGATCAGATCAATCACCGGCCGCGGGCCACCCACAGAAAAACGCAAGAACGAAACGAAACAACCCGAATGAACAAGACCGGGGGGACGAGCGCGATTCGGCGACGAGAGGCGAGACGCGGCCCGTGCACGCACGCACCTAAGAAATCGTTGCCGTAAAGGCCCTTGGCGTCGACGAGGTGCACCTCCAGGACGCCCTTCCCCATCGTCCTTCGCCTCCTCCGCTCGGCACGAGCCCAAGCCCGGGGTCTCTCCTTCCTCTCGAGATTGGGGAGTCGGGGGGCGGCGGCCGCTGAGTCCTCCTTCCTTCCGGTGCTAACGAAGGCTACCTACAGATACCTGACCTGGCGCTGTGCGCGCGCGCGTATTTATCGGCGCCTCGCTCCCCGCTGCGTTGGCTCGGCTGGCTCTGCCCAGGTCAAAACTCCGGAGTCTGAAGCGGTCGCCGCCGGGATCGCCACACAAGGGAACCCACGCCTTTTCTGTGTCCACCTCATTCTCATCCCACGCAAAGATGCGTCGTCCACTCGTCCGTGTGTTATGCCAGCTTGGCCGCTTCTGCACGAGCAAATTGCTGTGCGCGGTGTCGTCTTCGAGGAAGCCACGGCCCCAACTACCCACGGCTGTGCTTTGACCTGTTGCGAGTACGTAGTACAGCGCGCGCGTGGGCCCAAGCCCCGCGCCATGTGGACCCTTCTCCGATGATTCCTCTCTTGCATCATTCTTCCTCTTTTTTTTTGGGGGGGGAACTTTGCATAACTATTCTTCCTGTGTGACTGCGATCATTGCTGATTTATCAGACAACGGTTTCCCATTTACCATCAACGACCCGTGTGCAGTACGCACGCGCAACCTCGACCGGTAGAGCGGGTTGACGAAGACCCGTACTTGAATTTGTACTTTGGGTTGTGGACTTGTGGCCGCTGGCCAACGCTGGGATTCTAGAGCGGGTTTGATCGTTTCTACGCGGGCAATTCGTTCCTACGTGTGTATCTTTGGCTGCTAGCTAGTCGCGCCCGTCAACTCCCAGCGCGCAGAGATCTTTTTCTTTTTTCCCGGAAAGCCCTCCATTTTATCCTAGAAGACTGACCACCCGTTTGACAAGTGCCAGGTCATGTAGTATTTCACCATTTTAAATTTTCAGGTCGAGTTTGCATCTTACCTCAGCCTGATTTGTTTTTTTTTTTTGCCGCTGATTTCGTGCCTTAGGGTTTACCAGCTAACTGACGAGGACGTGTGTAGAGCCTAACACATAATATATGCCAGTTGCCAAATTTCAAAAGCTTTGTTTCAGATAGATAGTGGTAATCGTCAGTACTATCTGTACCTCGTCAACGCTGATGAAATGAAACTGTGGATCCTGCGCAGTACGAGTAGCTTAGCTGCTGACTTTACTCGTGACTTTGGTACTGGAATTAAATATTCACGCCCGGGTACTGATTCTGTCTAGTAGCATAGTTGCAGCAATGATGATGAGCTTGATGCAACAGGCTGAAAGGTGCTTTTGTAAAAGACAGGCATGAAGCACATTCCCAACTCAGTGATGAATTAAAAGTTCGGTAACATACAATTATCATCGGATACGAGAAAAGGCAAGAATAGGCACGCTAAACAAACGATGCAAATTGGAGCAACGTTCACTCATACAGGCATCTGGCAACGTTCAGTGACACTAAGCAGATGAAGACTTGACAGTCGCAGACTTGATGATGTCCACGAACTCGGGCTGCAAAAGTGAAAAAATTGGGGTCAGAATTTGTTAAGCTAAGATACGAGTCATGATGCTTTCATTGAACTTTATGAACAAAATATTTCTAATCCAGTGTAACAAGAATAGCTTTAGTTACGCATTTGTTTTGTATAACTACTTGGATTTCGTTATAATATATTTTCATTAAGAAGGCACAGGGATAATACCTTCAGTGATGCTCCACCAACAAGGAATCCATCAACATCTGGTTGACCCGCAAGCTCCTTGCAGTTAGCTCCATTCACAGACCCTGGAGACATACAAGATACAAAAAAGGGGTTAGCCCTAGTTCAGAGCAATGAGAAGCTAATTTTGACAATCTATCTTCATTTTCCCAGTCCCACAATCAAGTGTTCATAGAAATTCAAAATACTTTAGCAAACAGGTATGGAAGACCATTAGTGGTGTCAGCGGTGCTACCTCCATAAATGATCCTGGTTGATTCAGCAACTGCAGGGCTAACGTTAGAGTGGAGCCACTTTCTCAGACCATCATGAACCTACAATATCATGTGCATTTTGAATTTTAGTCAGGGCAGAATAAGTATCAGATACAAGGGGAAGACACTGTAGTCAAGAAACAACAAGTGAAAAAGAATGTTAATAATGCAGTTGGAGCTCTTATTTAAGAAGTTATACCTCCTGAGCCTGAGCAGGGGTTGCAACCTTGCCAGTTCCAATAGCCCAAACTGGCTCATATGCCAATACAACGTTAGTCCAATCTGATATCTTCTCTGAAAAAACAGAAGAGACCCAGTAAACAGTGAGATTGAAGAAAACATAATGGCTTTATTTTTGTATGCAAGCATGAAATGCGTAGCAACAGCCTAAAAGAACAGAGGATGCTAAAAACGGATTCAATTAATCATGATAATTTGTGTTTACTTAGGTAGATAAACAAGCATATAAGTAATTTAGTATGTGTCATGCATAATTCAGTGTATTCACATCAACCAGTATGTACTCTATTTCATTTTAATTTCAGAAGATTTTGTTTGGCTACATAATGTATAAGCAATTAAAAAATGGAGAATTTGCATACAGGAACCTATACTGAAAACAGAAACAGAAGTTGATCGAAAATTTGAAATGTTCTGAAAGCAGAGAGGCAAATGTTTGTTACATATAATCTGCTTAAATAATATGATAGTAGCAAGTAAAAATTACCAGCAATAGCCTTTGTTTGCGCAGCAACAACATCCATGGTCGTTCCTGCTTCTCTCTGCTCCAGGGTTTCGCCAATGCAAGCAATTACCTTGAGACCTTGGGAGAGTGCGTATGCAACTTTATCGGCAACGAACTGTCATGAATTGAAGAAAGTACTCCATATTATTAGAAAGGATACTTTAAAGATTTAGACAGCTCGATGAAAGAACACAATTAATAAGACTAATAGCAAGAAAACATGGATTCTGTTATATTTGGAACTTGTTGGTTAGCTACCCAGCTATTATGCTAGTTTAGGTGATCCACACAGAAGTAATCACATGATTTCGTACCATTGCACAATGGTAAAAATAAAGCCTGAATCGTATACCACCTAGTTAGGTCAAAATACAAAATTGTGAATCTAATATTTACTGGCCAAACAGCAGCCACTGTTTCACCAAAGACAAATATGGTAGAAGTAACAAGTTTTGGGACCTAAATGCTCTTATGTAAGTAAATTAATTTCAACTGTTGAGTTCTGGCACGAAATGCTAATATCTTTTCAACACAATTCCAGTATTTCTTTTATGAAACAATACATTAATTTCCAAGACAGCTTATTCACAGGCATATAGAAAAATAACACAGGAACGTTACAACTGATAAATCAGACCACAGTCTCTTCGAAACATCCATCAGAATAACACAGTAATTGAGTAGCCAATACAAGAGATAAATAAGACCAGGGAAACTAAAATAAATTCAACATCAGACTTAGAATTTAAAATGCACTCACATCACTGGATTCACCCAACAGAGCTCTGCGCTCAGAGTGCCCCAAAATGACCCATGGCACCTGCAGGTTCACCAGCATCTCCGCACTGCAACAAGAAAACTGACACATATAAGGGGATGTTTGGATACCACCCGCTAAAGTTTAGCGCCTGTCACATCGGATGATGGAGTCTAATTCGCGAGACGAATCTATTAAGCCTAATTAGTCCATGATGGATTAATTAGGCTTAATAGATTCATCTCGCGAATTAGTCCAGGAATTCTGCAATTAGTTTTATAATTAGCTCATGTTTAGTCCTCCTAATTAGCATCCGAACATCCGATGTGACACTGCTAAAGTTTAGCACCTAGTATCCAAACACCCTTTAGTTGATTGGAAGCAATACTCCACTTACTAGTCATTTGATGACTTGGATTAATAAAATGGGCGACTCTGGACCAACCCACTATCATTATGGCACTGCAAACCTCAACACGATAATCACAAAGTGTGCTATTTGCCTTAACAGCAGCCTATTGTAGTAACCAGCATTGCTGAATATTACATGATCCAATACACGACCAAAAGTTCAGAGACTCTTAGCAATTACTAGTATACAAAAAAATGAACGCAACTAGTATCAAATTTGAAACCATTGAAGATCTGGTCACTCAAAAGCATACAAATGTTTGATTAAGCATACCTATATTATCCCCAGTGACCAAATCTAGAGCCCTTTCTGCCATAATCAAGCCACATTTGCAGAAACTGAAACCACACTAGCTACAAGGACGTGAAACCCGTACCTCTACCCTGCGTAATCCATACACCCACACTAATCTAATGCTGTTGACCCCAATCCGACAGAGCAGACAAGCACTCTGCACTCCGTTCTTCCAAATCTACCACAACGCTGAACCACAAGAGGGAGAAGCAACCTGATCTCCCCAGTGAAGGCACCGCCCTTGCGCACCCAGCAGTTCTGCGCGGCGACGGCGAAGTCCAGGCGCAGCAGCCCCTTGACCTGTGGCAGGAAGACGAACGGCGGGCTCACCACCACCTCTGCGCACGTCACCGAAGACCAACCAACCCGGAGATCAGCACACAGATCGATCCAGTGAAAAACAAACCCCACCCCCAAACGGCCCCGCGGTTGCGGCCCGCGGGGGCGATGAGATCACGAGAACTGAGACAACTCACCGACGACGTCCTCCGAGGGCACCTCGGCCTCGCTGAGCACGGTGACGATCTTCTTCACGTCCTCGCCGGTGCCGTTCTGCGCGCCGGGGAGCGGATGCCGTCAGAGATCAAACCAAGCCACCCGAAGCTCCGGCAAAACGAGAGGGCGGACTCAAATCGAGAGGTGGGCACTTACGCATTTCCAGTTGCCGCCGACGAAGAACTTCCTGGGAGCCATGGCTCGTCGTGCGCGTGCGAGGTGGATCAGCCGCGACGGAGACAGTGGAGTTCGGTTGGTGTTTGTGCGTGCGTGAGGCAAATCGAATCGAGATGGGGCGGTTATATATCGATGGGGGCGAACAGGTGGCGGTGGCTGGGCTTCTTGCGGCGGAAGAAAGAAGCTTTGGGCTTTGGAATGTGCCTTGTGCGGCGTTTTCTTGCTGGCTGATGCTGCGGGCGCCCTATGGGAGCGCAGAAGCCGCGGAGCCAACCGGTTTGGAGCGCACGCAGCCGGTTTTCGGCTCGAACCGCAGGCCCTGAGACCAAAGACACCAGGAGGCAGGCGCCTCCGTTTTCAGATTAGCAGTGTAGCACACGAAACCATCCAGTGAGGAACACAAGAATTATGAGTTCAAGGCGTGTCAAATTGTCAATTATTAACTTCACACCATGAAGAAAAAAGTGTCAAGAGTCACGCAGATCAAAATTCGATATGCATTCAAGTAAACAAACTGCGATCGCTTTTACATACTAACTATAACCATATCAAACCAGGCACGATTGATTTCGATGTGTAGCAAACAGTTCGCAGCAGAGAACTAATGTAATGCCTTTATAACAAAGTATGGAAGCACATAAGATGCTATCAACCTTGAAACGAAGCATGTTTCCTGTCATAGTTTCTTGACAAACCCTTGCCAGAATTCCAGAATGTAGCCCACAAATCAGGCTTTATTATTACAAAGAGCAGACACTAGCTGTTGCCGCAACAAGCGGAACGCACAGTTTGAAAGAAAGAAAGAAAAACGATTTGACATTCCAATGGGGAAGCTCTTATTCAGCTATATGTTTTTTTTTCCTAAAGCTATGTTTTCTTCTTTGTACACAGCTGTGGGCTTCTACAATCTGAACTCCTAGCTGTAAGTTCACAAAATGCGGCAAACAATGTAATCTTCTATGGAGTGTCCAATTTAGACAGTATTTTGTACACCCTGATTACAAGAGATGACAGGGTAATTGATGGCCCCTTTTGTACTCAGTATGTCGTTTCGATTGTGGGAGTCTCTTTTCTCCACCTGGTGGCGTTTGATTTGCATTTTGGCTTGAACCGGGACATTTGTGTGAAGCTTGTTAGTTCGGAAGCAACTTTCATGTGTCCCATCATACTTCGTAACACTGAGATTAGTTCCTGAAAGGAAAAGAATAATCAATTATGGGAATGATGTGATAACTCAAACCTGAGTGCCCGGACAGTTGATAAGGAAAATGAACTCTACATGCTGACTAGAAAACACACCAAACCAAACAGACAATACATTGTTAAAGATGTTCAAGATAGCATACCTGCAAATCAAGGAATTAGGTTACATCCAAATCGCTGTATGTGCTACGTCCTATTAGAATTTGCACCTTGAGAATTATGGCAAGGAGAGTTCAGAATCTCAGAACCTGAAGTATCCAATCCATCTGCTGAAAAATCTAGCTGTTTCTCAACTGATTTCATGGCAGCCATTCTTTTTGACCTGATCTGATATGGAGGTGAAGCATCAGAGCTCCTTACAGATGTCAATAACCCATCAAGAGGACCCAGTGACAAAAGTGCAGTTTTAAACGACCCTGGAGTATTTGTACTGGCTCCCTTCCCATTAGGAGTGTAAAAGCTATCAGTGTTTACTCCACCCATCTTCAATTCATTATCTGAAGTAGGTGTTGATTTATCACGTTTTCTTTTCCTTAATATTGAAGGTGTGCATGGAAAGCTGTCAGCAGCAGTCTTCAGAATCGAATCAACAGTTAGTGGACTTGACACTTTGCCAATCGTTGGAGACGGAGAAGTAAAACCATCGGGTGACTTAAGTCCATCCTTGCTATGATGTGTTGTTTGATGTGAACCATGATTTTCAGAATGGAGCGAGGAACTGATAGGGGCCACTTCTTCCATGTTAGGAATCTGATAACAAAGAGGACCTAGGGTAGAATACAACTCATTCTTCAAAGATGATTTGGTACCACTTTTGGCTGGTGCAGATTTTAATTGAATGGCACAGCCCTTCCCCACAGGATCAGGTGTGGAGCTAACCTCAAAACCCTTCTCATGAAGGGAATCGATTTCTAGGCCCTTGCCTCGGACAGAGTCACTTTCAAGACCTTGAGCCGCTAACGTAACAGCAGAACCATCAACTAGTGATGACATTTCGTATGAAGTCTGCGCAGTTGGTATGGAAAGAGAAAGGAATGCAGAGGAGTCTTTCAAATTATATGCCTGTGAAAGTGAACCGATAATGGAACGGTGAGCTCTCCCAGGGACATCTTTTGAACCAATAATGGGCACTTTGTTCAGATCAAGACGGTTGCCCATAGCAATAGGCCTCATTTGATCCTTGAAATCATCATGGGCAAGAAGGTTTTGAGCTGCGAGAAAACTGTTGGCACCATAGGCATCTAGCCTCTTTCTCAAAGAACTGTTCCAATGATTCTTTATAGAATTATCAGTCCTGGAACAAATGGTAGTATCAGCATGGTTCCAGAATCCAGAGAACCGATTTCATTCAGAGTGCAGAGAGGAAAACAAAGCTAAGGCTCTGTAAAACTTTGAAAATCAAACAATGTATATGGCAGTGATGCATTGATGACACAAAGCAGTGATGCCTGTAATTACAAATATAATGGTATTCACATGACTCTAGAGCATCCTGATATCTTCATAGCACGGTATTCATTGTTCAAATCTATCATTGCATGGTTATTATGGTACAATGATTTCATAAGTCATTTCCACTAAAATGATCCAGTTGTTTACAATTAATACAACTAATGAAGTATAGAGCATACTCCTGAAATAAGCTACCATGGTCCATGGCACCATTATGTCTTCTTCAAAATATTAAAAAGAACTGATGACTCGTGCAGTTCCCACGTTTTAATAAGTCAGGTATCCAAACAATTGCAAAAACAACAATTTCAATTCACAAGGTCCACGGAGAAGAGTAAACTGATTTTTTTATAAACTTAACAGAAGAAAAAAGGAAATTTTCCAGAGGGAAGTAAGCTGTCAATTAGTACCTTCCAGGAAGAGCTTTTGCTATTTCTGCCCACTTATTCCCATGCACTCGATGAGCATTAATGAGTGCCCTTTCCTCCTCAGGAGTCCAAGCATCTTTCCTTATTTCTGGATTCAGATGATTATGCCACCTACAATTTCAATAGTTTAGAAATATAAGCTCATAAATTCACATCATGCATTGTACCATCTCAAGCTTGGGTACAAACATACAATGCATAAACAGAGGGCAAAAGGGGACCAGACCTGCCTGACCTAAGTTTGTAAGCCAACGATGGCAGATAAACGGAGAGGGTGCTAACCCTGTTCCAGATAACGAGCATAGAACAACTAAAGCTAAAAGAAAACAGAGCACAACAAAAAAAAGAAAGACTAACAGCAGCCCGTCTCCTACCATTTTCACACTGAACCAATTTGACCCAACACTATGACAAAGATTCCTCAAATCATCCAGCAGCTTGCATAGAAGTAACTAGGCTACAAAACTAACTATTTTAATTTAATTTTTCCAATTAAACATAAGTGACATTCTCGGATGCATGCAGTCCATTTTTTAAAACTTCAAGCATAGGTATTCATATGAACAATTTAATTGGGCATATGATAATGAAAAGGCGCATCTGGTTTGGTAAGCACTCCCATAATATCAATTGGAAGGTTTATTAAGAATGGTGCATGCAACCTTCCAAATAATCTGTACATGATTGGATGAGTACCTCTCTCGGCATTGCTTGCCTATGCGGCCAGGCAATGACTTTGCTATGATAGACCATTTTGTGGGTCCATACTTGCGCACAAGGTCAATGATTTTATCATCTTCCTGTAGAAAATGATAGATATAACATCTTCCTCAATTGTCATGGATGAAAAGTGCAGTTCTTTTTTTTTTTGTGAAAGTGAAATCAACACTGCAGCTACAAACCTCTTGAGTCCAAGGGCCTTTGATAAGCTCGGGATTGAGGACCTTTTGCCAGCGATGCAAACATTGTACCTCTGTCCTATCATGGAAGAATTCAGCTGCATAAATAGATACAGATACCTTTTGTGAGTTCACATCCACCAAAACATATAACAGAAAACAATACGTGCGCACCCATACCAGCTACCACCCATGGAAAATAGAGATAATGCCATAATTCAGCATTGCTAAAGAGCGCCAAAAACTGCTCTTACTTCTTATTAACCCTTTTTCCTCGGTTGGTATTCGTAGTCACACATACATATGCAACAGTTAGGCTCATTTTAATAGAATCAACAATATGCTCAATCAAATTTAGCTCCTTAGTGAGAGTGCCTGTGGAGCTTCAAACATGGCAGGAGAGAACCTTTGCTGTACCATACATATTCTAAGGTCTCCATGTCAAAAGCTACTGCAGTATTTTCCTGAATCATGCTCATTTCTAGATTCAAGATCAGCTATTTCACCTCTACTAGGAGAAAGATAAAATAGCGTAGGCTGCAGTGTTAGATACAAATGTTTCTTTAATAGCAAATAGACAGTTGATTAGAGAAAATAAGGTGAAGCCATGTTTAACGTCAATTTGTGCATAGCATAAAGATATATCAGAAAGAGACATGCCTCCCTAATTGATGGGCACACTTGGCTTAAAGACACCATAGAATTATATTATTAAACATACAATGCCAAGTCAAATTATCATGAAACTTTATTTCAAGGATAAATGAATATATGAGCTGCAGAGTGGAAAGAGGAGCCAACCTATTTTTTTCCAGTTTCTACCCTTGAAAGTTTCAACTGCCTTCCGCAGTGTTTCATCCTGTTGGCATATGTTGAAGTCAATTATAAACAGTTCATAAATATGTTCAAAAATAATCAAAAGAGAAACTTCTAGCAAAAGAAACATCAACAGGTCAGGACATGGACAATAAGGAAATCACAAATGATAAATAGAACAACAAAAGGAACTTTCTTGCATGGTGCATTAAGATACTGATGCATATGTTCATCAGTTCATTTCATGTTATATAGGTCAGTAAACCAAACTAGACATTCGCATGAATTTCAGCATATATGCATTTCAATATGTCATAGACTCTTTAATCTTTAATTCTTTATAATAATAAAGAATGTAAAATAGTGACCTCTTCTGGTGTCCAGCCACCTTTAGCTCTTCTTATCGGCCCACTTGTTCGCCTAACATAATGAAGAATCTATATTAGCTAAAGAGAGAGTATATTTATCAAGCAGAAGTTACTGGCACAACAGGTTTATCTTTTTTTTAAAAAAAAGGGACTTGTATCAGTTATAATTAGAAAAAAAAACAAACTAGTTTTCAAGGCATTCAATTCTCACAAAAGATGTATTCAAATACGTGAAAATCCACACCTAAATGGGCGACCTTAATATGCCATAATTTCTGTCTCCACTATTTAGACACCAGAGAACAAGCAAATCTTAACATAATGTGTGTTTGTTGCAATTACTGAAAAAGTATTGGGGAAGATCGGCAACAAGGTACTGACAACAAAACAAGTAACCCCCGGCAAATTTATTAAGTACAGCTACTAACACACAACAAATTAAATTTACACCAATGAAACGGCTCACTAGTATAGCCATCATCACATAGAAGACAGTGGGCATTCACTCTTCGTAGCACCGTTCATCAGGACCATCACTAAGGGAATGTTTGAGTGGGGCAGCCTAGCCATTCCCATTTCTTTTTGGGTGGGTTTGAGACATCCAAACAAGCCATAAAGGAAAAATAGTAATATTGAGGAACAGCTGACTGAGCAAAACAGGAACAGAATTTCACATAGAAGACAGTGGGCCATAGTGGATTAGCTTCAGTGCAGGGACTGTGTTCAGTATGAGCCAAAAAATCAGTACTGCATGCATTCAAATATCAACATTTAACATGTATATAGAATTATATATTTAGAAAAAAAAAAAGTTTGCAATACTGCTACTGCCACAAATTCAGCCATTACAAATGTTACATCAGCCAACACTCTCACGGTGCAACTGGTCAGCCGAACACGCCACAGGGTTCGCTGAGCCAGCCCGGGTTCGAATCGCGGCACAATCTTCTTAGACAAAAATCAGGGGGGCATGTCTCCCCCTGGTCGAGTTTTTTTTTTTATAAATGTTACATCATCCACTACCATCACTATAGCATCATACATTCTTAACCACTATGCTGCTCCGTACGCCGCTAAGACCCCACTACCACTACAGTAGGTGCTCTACTACTAGCACCATAAAAAGGACCACATAAATACAAGGCAGAAGTTATGAAAACAATGACTAAACCATGTCCCTATCTACAACACTGCAGGATGACCATACTAGGCTGCTAAAACCTCAATAGTCGTGAAATAGCACAAAAAACACCACCTTTGACATCAATACAACAGGTACTACACGCAAGCAAACAACAGAGCGCAGCAATCACAGCAGTTCAAACATCATAAACAACAAAGCACTGTGACACAGCAGCCTACGCCATTGAACTAACCACCACGGCACACTGAAACATCATCAGCATACCAGATTACCAGTACTGCCGTTCCTTGAATTGGTATGAATTCAGCATGCGGTGCATTTATGTTCCATAAACTCATATGAGTTTAGCATGCCACCCATCACAAATTTAACAAAGCAAGCAAACTGTAAGACAAAAGGTCCACTAATCCCATCTCAACAACCACCACAACAAACGTCCCATGCTCCAATAAGACAGCATTCCTAGCAGTGAGAATTTCTCTAAATTACAAGTGAAACACTCATCACACCACGAACCAGGCAAATTACCACCTGGAGAACCACAAAACCACCGCCCCACCCATAAGATCCCCATAACACCCACCACTATGGGGCACAACCAGAGCAAGCATCCATAGAAGGTAAGGCAAACGGTACTATCGAACGGTTAAGCGCCCAGATCCCTCCTCGGATATGACCAACCAAGGGCAAGGACTCACCTCAGACCGGAGATGGAATTCCCCGAGCTTGACACCAGCGGCGACGTCCCAGCCGGACCTCCGCCGCCACAGCTGCTGCCATCCGAAACAGAGGAGCTCGACGCCGCCAGGGGCTGCCGATTCTCCACGCACCCCTCTTGCACCACCTCCGCCATCGCCCCCATCATCACCTCCTCATCACCGGGACAACCTAAAACCGGAAAATCACCGCCAAAATAACCAAAGTTCGGATCAAATCCCACAGGGCAACCATGCCCCAAAACAGATCGAACGAAACGCCGACTTACTAATCTGGCGGATCCCGGATCGAGCGACCAGGGGATCGAATTGGGGCTCCGGGCGGCGAATCGATCGGCGGCGAGGGGAGGCGGGAGATGGCGCGAAGCGAGGGAGGCGAGGCCCGAAACCCTAGGAGGGTATAAAAGAGCAAGCTTTTCGCTGCCTCTCTCTACGGCTTCGGTTGGGTGTCGGGGGGAGTTGAAGGGGAAACGCCAGAGGATGCTTTCAAAAAACCTCGCCCGTTGAAGGTCAGGGGAAGAGGAGGAGGAACAGGCGTTACTAGCCGCCTTCTTTTCTGAATCGACCCCTGAAGTATGACGCTATTTACTAATCCATTACGGCAATGAAAGGGGCAAAGAGGCATGTGTGTCCAACTAAAACATCATAATAACTGCGGTAAAAAAAAATCACCAGAGTCTCTTTCACTAGAACTCGAGGGTTTTTATGGAAACAAACTCGAGCGTTTAAAACGTGCAATCATATATAACTCCGTGCCTAAAATCATGCAAAGGGACGCCAGATATATTTCATCTGCAGCATCCGTTTGCGGTGTCCTTTTATGTAATTTTTTGGGATCAAGGGGGTGGAATAGATAAACGGGAGCAAAGCGGCTCGGAGACGGAACGAAACGTATGACGGACGCCACGGCCGTGTGACGGGGGGGCTGACGGCGGCGTCGGTTGCCCGGCCAGCCTGTATCACGGAAACCAGCGGTTTGTTGCGCTCGCTAACGCCGCCCGGTTACCGTTGCGGGCCCGGAGTTTGAACCCCTAACGGCTCCCCCTCGTGTGTGCGGTGGTGCGGCGGAACGAACTGGGCCCGCGGCATCCAGCCGTCCTGATCCCTTTCCAGTTCTCCTGCGCCGTCCGATCTCGATCCAGGGTGGGCGGCAGCGTCCCGCGGTCGTCGGCTTCGGCTCAAACCGCACAGCAGCAGCTTCTCTGGAATACAGCGGGGTCTCGTCACGACTCACGATCTTTATACATAACCAATTAACCATCAACATTGGCACGGTAAACCGTGATGAAGGATCATACTACAACCAAAATTTTCAAGAATGAACTTTTACAATTTACATGATACTGTATCCATCGATCTGGTTCATCAACGACTTCCGTGAACCTCAGAACTCAGAAGTCAGAAACTTCGATCAGTGCGCAGATTTGAGGGAAATGCAAAAATACACTGTGATTTGGTACGCCACTGATGAGATCGTTACGTCATGGCGGGGGCAGAATGACAGACGTGGTGGAGTCGTCTCTCCTTTCTGCATCCAAATGAAGAATGCAGAGCATTCAGCAACTGGCAACTGCAGTCCTGCAGTCTGCAGAGCGTTTAACTGGCAACTTGAAGTAACACAAATGTTTTTAAAGAACAGTACAATAATCTTCTGCTAGATATGCCGCTGCTCTAAGACTTGATTTGATAGACAAAGATCCGTTTGAGCAAACACCAAACAGGTATCACAACAGAGCAATCTGAAAGGCTATTCTAGTCAAGCACATGTACAGGAATCTCGTTCAGGTGAAATACTGTATGAACAGGAAATAGTTGTTATTGTTTTTGTCATGAGAAAATGACATGCAGTTAACAAAAACCAAAATGTGGCTGGCAACCAATCATTGCGTATAAGCAGGAACTCATCTAGCATATTCATGGTTGACCTCTGATGGACAATGGAAAAATCAGACTTGAGCCTTGAGGAACTCATCCAGCATATCCAAGGTTGACCTCTGATTAACAAGGGAAAATAAAAAATCAGACTTGACAAACTTTTCTTTTGACAGAACCGACTTGGCAAACTTGGTACCTCCAGAACAAATCAATTGGTAGTACATGAATAATACTGACTTTTTAAAAGAAAGAAAGAATACTGACCTTCCTCTGGCAGGAAAACGTTTCAGCACGTGGATCTTTATCTTTCACTGATGTGCAAATAGGAGCCAACCACTCTGGCTAGTCTTGAAGGGATGTTCAATAAAGGACTAAAATGTTGCTACAAGACAGATTTCAGTTCAGCTTCCCTATGTTGGGTTGCTCCTTTGCATACCATCTTCCCACTGGCATGATAACTATAGTAACATATGACCTGGCAGATAACAGAAACAACGTGCTTGACTACATTAAGTAAAAGGGACATCTGTAGAATCATCCAATCTTGCTTTAACGTCCAATAATACTCTGTGGATGGATTCACTTGTTTGTAGACCAGCACACACCACGTCATCAACCAAGGTCTCCGCCTCCTGGCACTTTCCTTCATTGCAGAGAAGACGAATCGTCAGGCAATAGCTAGCAACATTTGGGACCAACCCAATCCTCCTCATTTCCATGATCAGCCTCAGAGCCTTATATGAGCTACCTTCGCGCCCATACCCATAGATCATCATGTCATAGATCACATTATTTGGCTTGACACCTTTCGAGTCCATTGACTGAAACAGCTTCCTGGCTTCCACCATCCTCCCTTCCATGCAGAGTGCATGCAGGAGAACACCATAACTCTGCACATCCACCTCCAGACCAGTCTTCTCCAACTCTGAAAGCATCTCGAATGCCCTGGTCATTTCATTTTCCTTAGCAAATGCATCAATGAGTATGGTGTATGTCACTTTTGTTGGAGCCAAATTACGCTCCTTCATGTCCGCGAAAGCTCTGATCGCCCGGGCTATATCTCTAACACGACAGAACCCAGCAATGAGCGTGTTGTATGTCACTGCAGTAGGTGGGAACCCTGACGCCTTCATCTGGTTGAAGAAATGCAAGGCATTGGACATTTTCCCAGCTTTTCCATAACCATCAACAAGAAGGTTGAATGTCACCATGCTTGGACGGATGCCCTCCCTTCTCATCACTTCCAGCAGCTGAACTGCATCCTTCAGCTTGCCGTGCCTGCATAGCCCCGCAATGAGGATGTTGTAGCTGACAACATTGCGCACGACGCCCTTCACGGGCATTTCATCGAACAGGAGACGAGCGCGCTCGAACTCCCCCGTTCTGCACCATTCCCCAACCAAGCAGTTGTAGGTGTAGAGGTTCGGCTCGACCCCGCCCCTCCTCATCTCCTCAAACAAGGCGAGACCCATCTCTCTGTGCCCGTGAACGAAGTAGCCGTGGATCAGCGCGGTGTACGTAACCTCGTTAGGGGCCACGCCCAGTAGCGGCATTACGTCGAACACCCTCCGGGCCTCCGCCACGTCGCCGCTCCTGCAGCAGCCCTGGACTAGCGCGGTGCACGCGGCCACGTCCAGCGCCGCGTCGCCGGACTTCGCCCCGCGGGCGAGCACCGCTAGGGCGGACCGCACCTGTCCTGTGGCGCAGAGCCGGCGCACGGCCGCGGCCGTGGTCACCGCCATCGGAGTCCGCGTGAAACCTTCAGCTTCACCTGCCGTTTCCGGGGTCTGGCCTGTTTCTCGCAGTGGCAGACCTACCAATAAGGGAAGGTAGGACGGCCTCCCTACCTACCGCCGGAGGGCGAGATCATCCCCATCTCCCCGAGTCCAAGAGCTCCGAGAGCCAGGCGCCCCACGCCGCATTGTCGCTCGGTCTGCGTCGGGAGGAAGAGAGGAGAAGGGGGAGAAGAGACAGGGCCCGAAGAGACACGGGCCATGCTGGGCCACCTCAGCACCTTGAATTACTTAGAGGAGAAAGGCAAAGGCCCACTAGCCCAGCCAATGAATTGATTACATTCCGGCCTGTGCCTTGGCGTCCTGCCCCGAGCGGGTCGGTGTTTCATTCACCGGCTACGAACTGGCGTCACGAATTCCACGACGAGACAGTCGCCGGCAGACGCGCTAATGCCAATCGCCGTTGGCCGAAGAAGGAAAACTTGACGGGAAGTTCAGAGTTTCGCGCTTGGATTGTACTTTGTATGGTGCGACGAGTTGCTTTCATTTGGAATTGTGGCCCAAGCTTTGTAGTTTGTACCTTACCTACGAGAGTACGAGACGAGCCATACCACAGGAGCATCTCTTTCCCGCGCCGGCTTTGCAGGTGCCCAGATGCCATGCATTCTTGCCTGTCCTTGCCAATATCCCGCTTCGTTTCAGTTACACCAGGCACCGTTTTCTTCTTCTGTTAACACCGTTCGTGGGGCCCACCTGTCATACTAACAGGTATCTTCTTCCTCCACCGGCCGGCCGCGGTGGAGCTCGCACCCGCCGGCCCCGCTCGCCCGCGCCCGCCGGCCCCGCTCGCCCGCGCCCGCCAGCCGTGCGAGCCCGCGCTGGCCGCGGCCGTGCTCGCCCCCGCCAGCCGGCCCTGCTCGCCTCCGCCGGCCCCAGCCGCGCGAGCTCGCGCCGGTCCCTCCGCGCCCGCTGGCCGCGCTCGCCCGCGCCGGCCGCGGTGGAGCTCCCACCCGCCGGCCGCGCTCGCCCGCGCCGGCCGCGGTGGAGCTCGCCCGCGCCTGCCCCTCCGCCGGCGACTCCCGCCGCCCAAACTCGCCCCCTCCACCGGTGCGGACGGACGGCGCGTGACGGGGGCGAAGTGGGATGCCCCCGTCCGCTCGTTTTGATGGGATAGGGGCATCCCGCATCTGGAGGGTATATTCCCTCGTAGGGATGTCCCCGTCCCACCTGTCCTCCAACCAAACACGGGACGAAGTGGGATCGTCCCGTCCCGTCCCACTTCGTCCTCGCAACCAAACGCACCACAAGAGTAGCACATCGCATGGACCCGGGACGCCCGACCAAAGTGAGGCAATCTATCAAAGCAGGCCCAGTCCGTACCAATAACAGGAGTGCGCTTGCGCTCCTGTGCCATTCATCGTCCAGCACTCCAGCTCCTTCACCCTCGTCATCTCACGCATCGGAGAATCTAGGCCTAGTGGCCTACCTTTACCTGTCGTCCGTCGACAGTCTGAGTGTCTGCGATAGACTGGCGGCACACGGGTTTGCATTGCAATAGATAAAACGTGCTACTAGAAACATCTGCCCGTTGGCGACTTGGCATGACAGGCAGAGTGCGCTTAATCTGTTTCGATAGATACACGTGTATCGCTCGGCTGATAGCTGACTGCCTTTTCCAAAAGTTGGGCTTACGTGTTCCACTAAACTTTGATAACAACCATTTGTCGCTGTCATGTAATCAGTAGCTTACCAGGTACATACAATCAGCTAGTAAAAAAAAAGGAAAAACAACAGAATCGCCCACCGTGGGGTTCGAACCCACGACCACAAGGTTAAGAGCCTTGCGCTCTACCGACTGAGCTAGACGGGCTTTTGATTTTTTGGCCTAAATTTAAAATTTAACGTCATATAACTAAATCTTTGACCAGGTCATCTGAAAAGAACGAAAATGAATGGGCTCTGTAATGCTTCGGGATACAAATTCTCGTAAAAACATTTCGGATCCAGATTTTCTTTGAAAACATTTCTCGTATGAATCAAAATTACTTTCGTAGAATCATTTGGCTAACTGGCTAGATTCGGATTTTGAAAGGTAGTTAAAAACAATATATTTACATGAAAATTTATAGAAATTGATATATTTAAAAAAATATTGATTTCTTTTTGAGTGAAGAACGTTTAAAATGCGACCCATTTTAACTTGTTGCGCTTAAAAAGGATCAGTAGAAATGTTTATAGATTAGATGGGAGGTAGGACAATAGGAATCGGAATCACGAGAAGCTATCTAGATGGTGATTCTATCTATAGTAGAAAAAAGCAGAGACACTAGAAACATTTCTTGCTGGAACCGATCTCTTCTGTGACCATTTAGCAGCATTTCTAGTGATTTAAAAAAAATCGGAACTGATTCAGCCAACCAAACGGGACCTTAGTTTACTAGCGGACAAGGAAAGCTTGAAAACGTTGAGCCGAATACCAGTCGCAAAGAACCGTACAATAATAGTGGCGACACTGGAAAAGAGGAAGAACAGAAAAGATTTCTATTTGCTTCACCCTTGTACACAAAAATTATATTCCGGAAAGAATTTGGGCCTGTTCGCTTCAGCTTATAAGCCGGCTGAAAAGCCGAAACGGCTGATTTATTATGAGAGAAAAATACTATTTGGTGGCTGATAAGCCGGCTGAATAAGCTGAAGCGAACAGGCCCTTTGATGCTAGTCAGGACAAACTAGCGCAGCCAGGAGAACTTTGACACGAGGAAAGGGATCAATCCAAGAGCCTGCCTGAAGTTTTCTCCACGGCTAAGGAAAAGGCGTGCCTTTTGGCTGCCTGCCTGCCTCTGGCATTGCAACTTGCACACTACACGTGCCATTTGACTTCCGAAACCAACATGACACGTCAGATCCTCATACCCGTGTTGAAGTACAGTCCATATGCCGCATCGAATATTTCTACACGACGTCAGTACGCCACACAGATCCGCGACATACAAAATATTAGTACGGAGCACCTGTAATCACATGTGGCAACGTGATCAACCTGTCGCCATCAAGTCATCGACGAATAGTCGCGCATGGCGATTGCCGAGCCATTGACGAGTTCCAACTTCTATGCCGCTTCTCACATGCCACCCATCTCATTCAGCATCTATGAGATTACAGGGTGTCTGTTTCTTCGACCCCTTCTAAAATTCCTATCACATTAAATATTTAGATACTAATTAAAAGTATTAAATATAGATTAACTACAAAACCAATTGCACAGATGGAGATTAATTTGTGAGATGAATCTATTAAGTCCAATTAGTCCATGATTTGACAATGTGATGCTACAGTAAACATGTGCTAATGATGGATTAATTAAGCTTAATAGATTCGTATCGTGAATTAGCCTCCATTTGTGTAATTAGTTTTAATTAGCTCATATTTAATCCTTCTAATTAACCTCCGAATATTTGATGTGATATAAATTTTAGTCCGGATTAAACATAACGTGACATTGACAGACTATGACCGTGAGACCGCCGTGTTCCCATCACGCACGCTCACAGGCGGCGAGCGTGATCGCGGCGCATCTACTCTCAAACCCAACTGTCCACCACCGACCCACGCGTGATCACCACCCGAACGCTAAACCCTTCCAAATCCGAGTCCACATCATTCCATCCCGTGCAGGTGCGTCGCCCCACGCCCCCACCCCAAACCAACAGACCAAAAGGCCAAATCCCCGGTCAGCGCCAGGGCGCGCGACCGAACCCACGCCTCAAAAGCACAAAATTTCTCGAATCCGACGCACCGAAACCACCACCACCACCACCCGCACCGGGGCACACACTAGACTAGCCAGCACTGAGCCACCCCACGGTCCGTCCACCCGAGAGGCGAGAGCGGTCGAGTCGAGCCCCGACTCCCGAGCCCGCACGGCGCACGCGGACGCGGTCACGCGCCGCGCACATGCGCCCCCGCCCTCCCTCCGCACAAGCGCAGCGCCACCGTCCCGCCGCCGCCGCCGCCGCCGCCAGCTGCCCCGTTCCCTTGGTTTCTCGCGCTCCACGCCGCCGCGGAAGGCGATCACGCGGGAGAAGCCCCGACTCGAACTCTGGACGGCAGCTCCGAGCCCGGGCGGCGCGCGGCTACTCGTACCAGGAGGTCCCGGGCCCGGGGGCTTCGATGCAGAACCACGCGTACAGCCGGCTGGGCAGCAGCTCGGGGGGCGGGGCGGCCGTGCCGTCGCCGCCTTCGTCGCCGCGGCGGGCGTGGGGAAGGAGGGGCTCTGGGGCGAAGGGTGGGTGGTCCGCGAGGGCCGGCGCGGGCGTCGCGCGGAGGGCGGCGCGGGCGGCGCTCGCGGCGCTGCTGCGGCGGCAGGCGGTGTTCCTCTTCGCGCCGCTGCTGTACGTGGCGGCGATGCTGCTCTACATGGGCTCCATCTCGCTCGACAGCGTGCCCCGCATCATCTCGCGCCCCGCGCCCGGGTCGATGTACCGCAGCCCGCAGCTCTACGCCCGCCTCCGCGCCGACATGGACGCCGATAACGCCACTGACGCGGTAAGTGGCTCCTCCTGCTCATCTGCGGCCCAGTCTGTTCGACTGGGAATTGTGTTTGTGACGGAAGTATCTGGTCGTTTTGGGTGATTGGTGGGTTTAACGGTGCTCTGGTTTCCTTAGTTCTGGTGTGCCGTACTCGGATCATCTGATGCCAACTAAGATTCAGCATGTCAGTTGATCGAGCAGAGACAGTGAACTGTGTGCTTGTGGATAGTGGTTGCTACATGATCAGATTATTTTAGTGACGGCTGATTTGGTCGAAGTTTTGGGTTAAGTTATCTTCTAGTTGTTGGAGAGTGGCAGTAAACTCATAGAAATATGTGTGGAGTACCGATTTTATATTTCTTAAGCTAGTTTGCGCATGTGTGTACCGAATGACTGGAGCAACTGTTGGTGTTTCACCAGTTGATACCTGCTTCAGCTTGTGGGGGGTCATGGAATATTATTCAATCGGCAGACAATGGTTGGCTTGGCCAGAATCAGAATGTTGGATTTTGGGAATTTTGTCAGATCAACTTGTGTGTCTGTTCATCAAGTCATAAGATGTGTAGGTTTTCATGTTTACATGTTGCTTAGTGGAGTTTATGCAGTACATCTCATTTGTATTTTATTAATGCACCTTTTTTTCCCCAGCTGTAACGCATTCAATGCATAACCTTTTTCTAAATGAATTGCCTACTTCAGTATACTTGAAAACAGAACAAATATTTTGAGAAAACTATTCAAATGCATGAACTGTTTGTAAATTGAATAACCTTCTCAACATGGTATTTTAGGATAACCCCGTGATAGACATAGACACTACTTTCCCATAGCTAAGGTAAATGGCCCAAGTCTATAGCAGGTAACAATATATGCATCTGCCCTGTCAGTTATATCAATACCTTTGCGCCTAACTCTCTCGGTAAGGTGACATATGTGCTATCTTTACAGAAAGTGTGTAAAATGTATCGTGCCCTTGTGGAATAGTTTAGATTTGGGTACTGGTATTTACTGTCTGCTGGATTTGTTTTCATTGCATATCAGGTGTGACAATGTAATATATTAGAATTACATAATCATATTCAATGCGGTAAAAATTTGTTGTTTTGTTCTATTTTTTGAAACTTTCCATTTCAACTTATCCTGCCCCTATTTGCATGGCTCCGTCTTAAGTTCAGTTATACATATTTTGTATATGTGGTTCATTAATGGTGTCATTTCTTACTTTTGTAGCTAGCAACCGTATGGCGGCATGCTTACAGAGGTGGTATTTGGAGACCTTGCATAAGCAATAATACCGATGGTATGCCATTTGTATTTTTTTTTTCCGTCTTGCAAGTCATGATTAATGAATTTCAAAAGTTGCAACTGGTTGTTGATATTTGTAATTTCAAATGGTAGTTTAGTCCTAGTATGGCTTCGATTTTGAAAGAATCTAACTTGTTCCATTCCCCATAGGAACCATTTCAGTGTTTTCTGGTTTGGGGTACTTGGTCATTTTATTTCATGATGACCCAATTTGACAGATCTTATGTGTGCCAAAGGGCGGCATATGGCACCTTTTATTGGCTTAGCTGCTGGCTTTATTTTTCTCGAACAAGTTGCTGGCTTTATTGGCTTGTATAATTTCTTTTCACAAAAATGGGAACATTCTTAGCCCTGACTTCTGTATTACAAATAGACATGGGCATTCCAGTTTATGAATGGCCCGATGCTCAGGCTTTAGTTTCCTAGTCTTTAACCTTGAGCTGGATTGGCCTCAATATAGTGAATGATATATAATCTTTTACATGTTTAATTGTATTTCTTATTAAAAAGTAGAACTATCAAATATTATATAAAATTTTATATTTTCATCAATATTATAGTGCTCTTATGGGCTTTGGGTGACCTAAAGAGCAAGGCCTTGCATTTCCAGACCTGGCTGGTGCTGAGATCTGATGTTGCACTTGCTCAGGTCTTGAGCATTTTGCTTATAAGAAATCATTTTAGGGCTAAGTACTCATAATGCCAATGAGCTGGTGATAGATGCATATGAACCTTTGTTTTGCAATTTATTGTAGTTTGTGTGTTTGACATTTTTACTCTGCCTTTACTTATCACTCTACTTTGTGTACTTTAGGATGTCATTTTTGTGTAATGCATTTTTATCTTGAGGGAAGTATCTAATCATTTTTTTATTAATCATGGTAGGTTTGCCTGAATCAAATGGCTACATTTATGTTGAGGCAAATGGTGGTTTGAATCAACAACGAACATCGGTATCTTTCATTAGTGGTTCTTTATCACTACTACCACTCTGTGTGGTTCACAATGTAATGTTTGCTGAATTCCTTTCTACTGTTTTTGAACTTAAAATTTATTTTGCAGATTTGCAATGCAGTTGCTGTTGCCGGTTTTCTGAATGCAACTCTTGTAATCCCAAACTTCCACTATCACAGCATCTGGATGGATCCTAGGTCTCTCACACTCGCTCAAATTTTTATGTGTCCTTTTATTAACTCTATGTATTCTTCATTGCATCAAGACCTTTGGTTAGTCTTGAGTTTATCATCAGACAGGTCTATGTACTTTATTGTCACGTCCTGTATCTTTTTTCTCCCCGAAATGGTCATAATTTCAGTGCATTAAAACCTGTTAACAGTTAAAATGATTAAAATATCTAATTAATGGCACTTTTTTTTTTGCTTACTACAGCACAAGTTAGCTACTTACATCTATGTTTTTTACACAGCAAGTTTGGTGATATTTATGATGAAGATCACTTTATCCAACATTTAAAAAATGATGTCCGGGTGGTTAACAAGGTGCCTGAGTTCATAATGGAGCGGTTTGGTCACAATTTGAGTAATGCATTTAATTTCAAGATAAAGGCTTGGTCTCCTATCCAGTTCTATGAAGATGCTGTTCTCCCTAAGTTGATTGAAGAAAGGTGGGTTCAATTCAATGCTGAGTTGCAGTTCTTAAGAACGTCTGATGTTTTGTGATATTTCTAAGTAATAGTTATTGTTTACTTATGAACTTTGAACTTGTCTACGAATTTCAGGCTCATAAGGATATCGCCTTTTGCAAATCGGCTGTCGTTTGATGCCCCTCCGGCTGTTCAACGTCTGAGATGTCTAGCAAATTTTGAAGCCTTAAAATTTTCTAAATCAATCACAGCTCTATCTAACACTTTAGTTTCTCGAATGAGAGAAAAAAGTGCCGAAAACAATGGGAAGTACGTAGCAGTGCATCTCCGCTTTGAAGAGGTTAGTTTTCTACCCAATATTTATCCTCAGTTTATTCCTCAAACAACAAAACATCCCAAGAGTGGTGAAGAACCACCAGGATGTTTCAGATACTGCTAGGTCCTAGACCCCTGGTTTATCCGAAGTACAGGAAAAAAACACAAGTTAACTTTTCTGTTTGCTTTCCTCTTCTGATGCTATGCCTATGGTGATTAGACAGGAGAATTCTGAGCCATTGATCATTCCTTTTCAGGATATGGTTGCCTTCTCTTGTTGCGTATTTGATGGCGGTGACAATGAAAAGAAGGAATTGGATGCAGCCAGGGAAAAAGGTTGGAGAGGGAAGTTTACTAGGCCAGGCCGTGTAATAAGGCCTGGAGCAATCAGGATGAATGGGAAATGTCCACTGACACCTTTGGAGGTATGTCTGTATTTAAAAGATGGTTTTTCTGCTTGGCAAGAAGCTTCAGGAATTTCATCGTTGAGCAAATACAACAGTCGTTGCTGAATAAATATGTCCTGACTCATTACACGCTTATGCTGATTCTTAGGTTGGATTAATGCTGCGTGGAATGGGTTTCAGCAATAATACCGCGATCTATTTGGCTTCTGGAAGGATATATAAAGCAGAAAAGAACATGGCTCCTCTACTTGAAATGTTCCCTCTCCTACAGACTAAAGAAACTTTGGCATCGGATGAAGAACTTTCTCCATTCAAGGTATGTAGGATGGTTGTATTTTTTTTTTCTTTACTGTCCTTTTAAGTATCTAATCTTTAAGACAACTCATGTCTGCAGAACTTCTCCTCAAGGATGGCAGCTATTGACTACAGTGTTTGTGTTCATAGTGAGGTTTTCGTGACTACCCAAGGTGGTAATTTTCCTCATTTTCTTATTGGCCATAGGAGATACTTGTATGGTGGCCATGCCAAGACAATTAAGCCCGATAAAAGAAGATTGGCCATACTATTTGACAGTCCACGTATTGGGTACGCCATTGCTGTCATTTATTAGACATGTTTGATTGCCTTTTTCTTCTACATTCTTCACTTTTAAACATATATATTTCATCTTGTTCAAATTATGCTTTGGTTTTGTGCAGGTGGAAGTCCCTGAAACGCCAGTTATTCAATATGAGAGCACATAGCGACGCCAAGGGTATTGAGATAAAAAGAGCAAATGAATCAGTATACACCTTTCCATGCCCTGATTGCATGTGTCGTTCAAACAAATCAGAACACTCCAAATCCATCCAGTCCAGATAACATCTAATAGTTGTATCTTGACATGATCGACTGACCCCAATTCGTTCTCGGTGTCATGGCATCCTTGATTCCTTATTCTTTGCCTGCTGTCTGGTGGTGAGATGTTCCATATCCTCCAAGCATCCCTACTGAACTGTTGCTCGTCCATTCCATCCTCCCCAGGTTGGGTGCTGCTTGTATAGCCTGGAGCAACTGAGATACATCAAATTCTTTTCATCTGACCCCTGGTGCTAACAATACACTGATTCATGTCTACAGTAGATGTATGTAACAATATCTAGGGCTACGTTAACAACTTAGTGCTAATCCACTCAGTGTAGTAGTAGTTCCCTTGTACATTGCTTAGCTGGGAAGCAATTTTCACACACAATTTTGTAGCAAAGATGACATTTTCATTTGGTTAAGTTTATCAACCATTTCTCAGAATTCAGTTCTCGTCTCTTTGCTGTAACCTTTTTACTGTATTATTTGTGGCAACTTACTTGGACACAAAGCAATTACTACCAGTTCAAAGATGGAAACAGCCTAAAGCTAATCTTTATTCCTAGATTCTAGTTCTTGATGTTGCCACTCAAGAAGCAAGCAGGATGTGCTTGCTGACTGCATTGCGTTTCAAAGGTTGAGAGGTCGGTGAGCGTGTCGATGTTGCATCTAGAGCAGCAAGCAGGATTTGCGCAATGACTGCATTGCATATTTGCATCTCAGCAGGCTGGGGGATTGCCTGAATGGATCAGCATATCATGGCAAAGGTATTGTGTTCCTCTTCATTTCTTTGTGCTTGTTGGTTGAGTTAATTATGTGGAAAGGCAGCCTTTTAACTGTAGTGATCTGAAGCAGGTAGGTTTGTTTCTTGCGGTGATCCATTTTTTAGCAGGTGCTTTTGCTACTGATCAAGATTTCTCGAGTCGAACTCAGATATATCATCTGTCGTCCCAGCGCTGCGGACTCTGGTTAAATAGAAAAAGTTCAGCATTCCTGCTGTTTTGGACCCAAGTTTCACCCTAACAAAAGTATCCCTGCCGATATTTCAAAAGAAAAAAAAACGTAATCCTGCTACAGCTATAATTCCTGCCCCGTACTGTTCACGTGCTACATTTGAACCCCTATGGCAGTCTCCTCTCTCATGCACGCCAGAGTGAACATCTAGTTATCACGAAAATGCTGGGATTTCTAGATATTTCATTTGTCCCAAATTGTAGATCGTTTTGGTTTTTCTAGTTGTATAGTTTTTACTTTGCATTTAGATATAATATATGACGATATAATATATGACTAAATGTATAAAAAAATATATGCAATAAAAAAGGCACAACGATCTACAATTTGGAACGGATGGAGTAGATGGGATCAAAACTTATTTTCTAGGTAAATGAGATATGTGGTCCCCAAGCTTTAAGCTGGGTATGAGTAGTAACATTTTGCGTTTTGGGTTGTATCAGCAAATCGAAGGATGATATAAGCATCGAAAAATAGTGATGCAGAGTACTGGTACCACCAGCTTCAGTGAGCGCCAATTTGTCGAAGAGAAGAACCAAGGCACACGTGACGCTACCAGCATATCAATGGTACACTTTGCAAAAGCGCCTGGCGGGCTGCGAGCTGGCGCAGCTGCTATAGTCCAAGCCACCTACACACCCACGCCATCAATTCCGCCGCTCCACTCCACACAAGTCACCCCTTTCAGACACCAAAGTCACCTTCGGGGGTGTTTGGATACACCCCCATAAATTTTAGTACCCGTCACATCGGATGTTTGGATACTAATTAGGAGTATTAAATATAGTCTAATTATAAAACTAATTACACAGATGGAGTCTAATTCGCGAGACGAATCTATTAAGCCTAATTAGTCCATGATTTGACAATGTGGTGCTACAGTAACCATTTGCTAATGATGGATTAATTAGGCTTAATAGATTCGTCTCGCGAATTAGTATAGGGGTTCTGCAGTTAGTTTTATAATTAGCTCATGTTTAGTCCTCCTAATTAGTGTCCGAACATCCGATGTGACCCCTCCTAAAGTTTAGTACCCCGCATCCAAACACCCCCGAAAACACCAAAATATTCCCCTCTCATCAGGGATTCAGGGCAGCCCCCGTCCCTCTCCCCCCGTCGTCATCTATCTCCCACAGTCCCACTCACTCCCCACTCCACTCCACTGGCGAGATGGGGAGAGGCTCGGGCGCCGCTCCCGTCTCGCCGCGCCTCGCGCTTGAGGTTGCGGTGCTGGCGCTGCTCGCGGCGGCGGCCGCGCTGCCTTCCCCCGCGGCCGGGGTCAACGTCACGGCCGTGCTCTCGGCGTTCCCCAACTTCGCCGACTTCGCGCGACTGCTGGCGTCCACCCCCGTGGCCGGGGAGCTGGCCGGGAGGTCCTCGCTGACGCTGCTGGCCGTGCCGAATGCCAACCTGCCGCGGTCGCCATCGGCGTTCGCGGCCGGCGCCGGCGCCGACATCGCCGACGTGCTGCGGTACCACGTCCTGCTCGAGTACCTCTCCCCGTTCGACCTCGCCCACCTCCCCGCGTCCGGGAAGCTCGTGACGACGCTGTTCCAGACCACGGGCCGCGCGCCCTCCGACCTCGGCGCCGTCAACCTCACCGCGGGGGCAAACTCCACCGTCGTGGTCCGCTCGCCGGCGCCGTCCCCGGGGTCCAACGCCACCGTCCTCGGCGCCGTGACCGCGGTGCCCTACAACCTCAGCGTCCTCGCTGTGGGTGGCCTTATCGTCCCTTCCGGATTCGACCTCGCGGCCTCCGAGAGCCGTCCGCCCCCGCCGGTGAACATCACCCGGGTCCTCACCGACGCGCGGGGATTCAACGTGGCGGCCTCCATGCTGCAGGCTTCCGGTGTGGTGAGCGAATTTGAGGGCGACGAGCACGGCGCCGGCATCACCGTCTTCGTCCCCACCGACGATGCCTTCGCCGGCCTCCCCGCCACCGACCACCTCCAGTCCCTCCCGGCTGAGCGCAAGGCCGTTGTGCTCCGCTTCCACGTGCTGCACTCCTACTACCCGCTCGGCTCCCTCGAGTCCATCGTGAACCCCGTCCAGCCCACGCTCGCGACTGAGTACACCGAGGCTGGCCGCTTCACCCTAAATATAACCCGCGTCAATGGCTCCATTGCCATTGACACCGGCGTCGTGCAGGCATCCATCACCCGCACGGTGTTCGACCAAAACCCTGTGTCAGTCTTCGCCGTCTCCAAGGTTCTACTACCCAAGGAAATGTTCAGCCGGGGGGATTCTGAGAGCACTGCCATGGCACCACCTTCAGCCACAATGGCACCCGGCGACGCCGGGAACGAGCGGACACCGCCGACAAGGCTGTCATCCCCGCCTGACCTGCACGGCGAAGATAGTGAGTCGTCAGCTGCTTTGGCGACAGCAAATGGGATTTCTTGGTGTTGTATAGGATTCATGTATCTACAGCTGCATCTGTTACTATCTCTGGTATGAGATCCAGGTGTGCTCGTTGCTTGCTTCCTTGTGCTCAGTTTTTGTTCTTCTTACTGTCTAGAACGTCTACACCGGAAAATGGATGGGTTGGGGAGAGAATTCCGTAACTGCAAAGTAGCAAAAAAAATTAGTTGCTTCACTTGATTATTCCATCTTCTTTTTCCTGTTGTCATGTGGCAAAAGGGAAATAATATCATGTCTAGAATCTATGCAGTCCTTGTGTTCCACAATGAATAGCGTTATAGCGTTTTCTATTTTGAGGTGTTTTCTATTTTGAGCATCCTTCTCTTTTTGCTTGTGTTTGAACTCAGCTTTGAAGGTTCAAATGGAGGCGTCATTGTGGGGAATTTAGCATCAGGATTCGATCTGAGAGAGTGAATTCAATAGAACTGGACTGAGGGGATATATCACCATGGAATGGATAAGCGGTTGTGCTGTCTCCCGCTCTGCCCAGGCTGAGAGTTTCACAATCTCGCAAGATATTGTGGTATGAATACTCATGCTATAATGAGGTTACTCTACCATGTTAGATTATTTGACTCTAGTGGTAGAACTGAGGTCTCACATGAATGACAAGTTAGCTGCCAGCTGAGGTTCAAAGTGCAAAAGCTCCCTGTGGAAACTTACTGGCAGCTGACAGCCTCTGGCTAGAAAGAAATTTGATGGGGTAATTTTTTAAATAAATTTGGTGGGGTAAATTTTGCATACACGTGTTGAACAATTTAGGTGGAATTACTGAATCTCATCTCAAGATCAAGCACTTTGTTCGTGCCTTGCATATTACTAATTTGAGTTATCTAGTAGAATGTCGTATATTTAGCAGCGCATTGCTGAAGTTGAAAAAAAATCATTTTTCTTTCTTTTTTGGAGATTATAGACATTAAGTGGCTGAGCACAAAATATCAACTAGGCCGGAGTACCAACCAAGTTGCTGTAGTACACACAGAGGGAAAGCATATCAGAATGAGAAATACTTGTTGCTACGTGTAGTTCTTATGCTGATATGCCTGCTATTCTGTGGTGCTTCAGTGTTCAGCATGAGCAGTTGTTTTCTTTGCAGGACCACTAGCTATGCATGATAATTCTTTTGTAGTTTCCCTTGAGAGGTGGCCCATGTTTTAGTTGATTAGTTACCAGGCCTGTTCCGTCATGTGCAGCTCATGCGTACTTTGCAGGAGTCATGACCTCAATGGGACCCATGGAATTATTACCCTGAAATAAGCAGATGTTGGGGATGCCTATGATAGCTGACCACATTTGGTTCGTTCTTTTGCAAACATGGGTTCGATCAATCAAGCATTGTTGCATAATGAGATTTGTTGCATAAATGCATTTCGGAATAGTTGAAAACTGACTAAAACCTGATACCTGTAGCCAAAATCCCAAAAGTATAGGATCTTCACTCAAGCAAATATTACAAACTCTTTTGGATCATTCATAAATTAATCTATCAGTTTGGTTGCTACTATTCAATGTGCACGCCCTCTGTGTCACTCAAAAAATAGAGCAGAATATAAGCTATTTTCTGATGTATTGTTCCCAATGAACAGTAGAGTTTGGGTTGTTTTAACCAAAGAAATAAAATGAGGCACCACTTTGAGACATGCTGAAAAAACAGCATTGGGGAAAGTTTGGGCATCTAAGGTGTGTTCTGGGGCGTTATTCATTTCAGTGGTATGTATGAATGTATGATAAGCAAGTAACAGTCTAACAGATAATTGGGCTTATGTTAGTCTTGTGGGGCTGCTCATTCAGAGCCTGCGAACGAAAAGGTCTACGCAAGAACTGTTTGTTGCATACTTGCATTTGCATTGATGTACTGCACACTCATAGGTCTTATCAGAAAGGGCGGTCTTACTGCAGCATGCTGTTAAGACCACCATTGTGATCTACTGCGTGCACTGCACTGCACTCGTCAACTATTGTGGTACAGCTAACTGTTCGGATATAAATGATCTTAGTTAATACTGAATATGGAACTGGAATTTACCACTTGTCCTTTAGATTACAGCTTTAGAATCTGGTCATTTTTCCCATGTTTCTGTTGCAAGGCCTAGTCTCACTCAGTTTGCTGTTATTAATGCTAGATTAGCCTGTGATTCTTCATCTGTTTTACGATATGCACATTGCACATTTTTGCATCTGACATTACTACATTAGCCTAGAATGTGAACAAGGTCAATCTTTCTGGAGATAAGACTACATCAATCTTTCTGGAGATAAGACTACGATACTAACACAGCAGACTAAGTTAAAGGAGGCTAAATTTTGCTTTAACGTTTCTGTAAAATTGTATTTTCAAAGGACTTGAAAGATGTGAAAGGAGACATGTCACATGCTAAAATATCTTGGGTAAAGCAAAAGACTGGAGCAACTTCAAGTGATCCAAACTGGGAGGACAGGTTTGATGTCAGTGGATGCTTTTTGTTCGATGCAGCTGTGGAAGTTAGCCTGTGACTTTGTGATCACATGTTAGCTCTTCATGTATATTATTGTACTTTCTGTTTTCTGATATTATTAGCTACGTAAGAAGGTAAAAATAAAAATGTACTCCCTCCGTTACAAAATGTAGGTCGTTTTAGCTTTTCTAGATACATAAATTTAGCTATGTATCTAGATATAATCCTATATTTAGGTGTATAGCAATATCTATGTATCAAGAAAAGCCAAAACGACCTACATTTTGGAATGGAGGGAGTACTAGTGAAATTCATAGCCATACGCTGCAATAACATCAGTAAATCAGCAGTTTTTGTTAGGAAAATTCAAGATGTAGCACTACTAGCTGGCTTCAGAGATTTTTTTTAATCCTTGCTATATGCATTGATCTGATAACCAGAGGAGGATGTTTTAACTAGCAGAAGCTTGCACTGGTTTTCTGGTTATTTTGACAGGTGAGTTACCTCTAACCGGTTTATGAGGTCTGAACTGTTGACCAGTTGAGCACATCCCTTTTGGTTACCTTGTTATTGTTTTTCTTTTCTAGTGGAGACCGTGCACTTTGTAGGATTGCTGGTACTAGTTGTCGAATTATGTCTGTGACACTTCTCGGTATGATAATCTTGCATACATGTAGATGTGGACAATCCGTAATTCTGCTTTGGTTCTGCTGTTGATCTTTATCTAACACTATCAGTGGTAGTTTGTACTTTGTACGCAGGCTGGTCTAGAAAAAGAACTTGTTACATGATTAGTTTTGCAGGCAATTATGCCATGCTCTGGTAGGAAACAGATGATTATAACCATGATAACAGAGTCAAAAAAAGGTGTGCGGCTGCCCACTGGTCCACTACCACATAGTAGTTATATGTTGCCTGAGGAATCTATTCATACCATCCTGCTATGCTACTACGCATGTCGGCATGTGCATGTCCTAGACCGCGAGCTGGAGAGCCTTTGTGCTACAGCAAGGGGTCGGTCCATCTTGCTTTTACTCACCCCCCAGAAAGTATTGAGGTGGTCAATAGTGCACACAGAAAATAATTACTGGAACCCTGTGACGGTAAATAGTGCAATGATGACGGCCATTAGGTATGTACTACTACTAGTAGAACGTATATACAGCGCGAGGCTTCTAGGCAGTGTTTAGCTTACAGTTTTAGTGATTGGTGCTTTAATTGTGTTAATCTTGGAATAGTAGCTCAACAGTGGCTTTGAAAGTGAAATGTGAACTGGACCTGTATAGTTTCCCTTGCTTTCCTGAAAATAGACTGGTCACTAGGAACTGGATTACTGGACCAGCAATACTTTTCCCTGGCTTTCCTTCAGTGCGAACTGATAGGCAGGCTAGCTGCTTGATTGGACTCAAGCAGGCATATGGACATATGGTTCAGACTTCAGATTGGCCCAACTGCACTTGGGCAGGAGGATTTCATTATCTCATTCCTGGAATTATAGACGTGGTCAACATTGCTGACCAATTAGATCTTTGTAATCACACAAAACTTAGTGAAGAGTTTTATAGAGATTTGCCGGAAGCCTGAGACTTGTCTATATGTTCTCTCGTAGTACATCCTGGCATCAGAAACTGAAGCATAGAAATTTACAAGGCTGGGCAGCGATTCATGGCGAAGCATGCCGTAGCGAACTGGATCCACGATAACACCCAGTTCAGAGTTCAGAGTGCCCAAACACTAGGCAGTGTCAGCTAACCACTGACCTTACAGGCTTCGCAGAATGGGAGAAAGGCTAGTTCAGCACACGGTTCTTTTCACATCGCGCCATGAGAGCGACCTCCTGATCCCGTTACTGGCTCAGGAGCAGCATCGCCTCCGGCCGCTGCTGCCCGAACCCGTGGAACGGGTGGCGATGGTGCGGCTCCTCCGCCTCCACTTCCCGCGCGACCCGCGGCGGCTCCGGCCTTGTTATCAGGTTCTCCTTGTCACCGTCATCGCCCTCCTCTTGCCTCCACCGCTCCTCGACCTGCGACGGGTTGCTCCGGCCGTAGCCGCGGCCACCGTCGCCGTCGCAGTCGTCGTCCTGGCGCCGCCACCGCTCCTCGTACTGCGAGTTGCTCCGGCCGTAGCCACGGCTGCCGTCCTCCTCACCTGGTTGTGGCTGCTCCAGGGCCCGCGACGCGCTGCTGAGGTTGAAGCTGCCGAAGCCCTTGATCTCGCGCGCGATCTTGCGCGCCCGTTCGCGCTCCTCCTCCAGGAACGGCCCCCGCTCCAGCAGCTTGAGCACCCGCTCCGACTTGCTCTTCACCGTCACGCCCCAGTTGAAGCTGCGGCGAGTTCACACAGATCGCATCAGCGTCGCGACATACATGTGAGATGAGCACGCGCTCGAAGGTGTACGTTTGAACGTCAGGTGAGGACACGGCGGTTACCCTTTCTCGTCGATGTGCTGGAAGGAGGCCATCCGGTCGATGGCGTCCCTGTCCTTCTGAAACTCGGCGGCGACGCTGCGGGGCCCGTGCGTGAGGAGGTGCTCCAGGAGGAGGAGCGCCTTGTAGGCCTCCCGCCACTGCCTCCGGTCGAAGCTCGCGAAGCGACTGTGGAGGATGTCGGCGATCCTGACGTACTCGTCGATCTCAAACGCCTGCCGGGCTATGAGCCCCATCGTCTTGACGTTCGGAGGCGACGCGTCCCCGTTCGTCGCCTCCTCCGTCATGCTACACATACACACACCGCACAGGCACGGACGCCGGGGAACCGATCATCAGGGTGAACGCCACGGAACACGGAAAAGGGCTTAGAAAAACAAGCAACTCACAGCTGCGTCGGGGTGACGTCGGTGAGTGCGAGCCGCGCGGAGCGGATCTTGCCGGTGAGGTAGGAGGACGCCTGGCGCCTGAGCTCGTGGAAGAAGGGCGCTTCCATGGCGATCGGTATCTCCCCTGCCGCGGCGAGGAGGCGAGAGCCGAGAAGAGACAGCGATCGAGAGTCGAGACGGACGCTAGCGCAGATGAGACAGCGGCTTCGCCTTTATCGCCCGCCACCGCGGCGGCCGGCCAGCAACCACTCCGCACAACCTCGCAAGCGAACAAGCGGTACCGTGCCGGCGGAGCCGTTGGGTACGGTGCGCAACCAAACCACCGGGTGACGCACGCACAGGCGGGGGCGGTCAGAGGCAGCTACGAGGGGGAGGTGGACGCTCGCTCACTGGTCGAGCTTAATTGGTGGGGAGAGCACCGCGCTGTGCTGCTGCTGCGCACCGCTGCGCTCTGACTCTGATCCTCCTTTGAAACGTTCAAAAGGTTGGACGGGACGGGGCGGGGACGGATGGGCGATGGATGGGCCTGGGACGGCGGCGACAGCGACAAAACGTCAACAGGGAGGGGCGGAGGACGGGAGGAGGAGGAGGCAGGCCGTTTGAATTTTGAACCCGCATTCCGTGGTGCCGGGCCAGGACTGGAGCAGGAGGTGCTGCCTGCCGTGGTGGGCGCGGCTGAGGTCACGTGGTGCGGCCTGCCTGCGCGTGGCGCGTCCGCCGTGCGCCGGCGGCTTCGATCGATATGGGGCAGGTGGTGGGTGCGGGGCTCTATTTTTTGCGTCCTTCTGTGGCTGTCCGGCTTTGCCTGGCCCGCCGTGTCTCGATCGTATCGCACCGGCGACGTCGTGCATGCGTTTTTTATGAGAACAAATGGAATGTACCGATGCTTCGTTCCGGGATGATGACCGAACCATTTTCAGTTTTTCATAGTGACATTGTGCGATAGCCAACTGATGAATTGGCATCTAGAAAGAACATGCAGCTAGAGCCGTGGCGACGTGGTGACTACTCATCTAGGCCATGCCAATTGCCACGCAGGCACTCATCAGCACGTGGAAATCCCAGGACATCCTTTTGACTCTCTGGTTTGGCAGTCAGGGTCAGGGACTCGTTCTCGCGTGCGGAAGGCCGGAAATAAAATGGGCTCGGCATCGCGGCGGAATGGCTGCTGGCGGAATTCAATGGGTTTGCTCCGGTCAAGTACTCCCCGTCGTAATACCAACTTTTTTCTGCAGATGCTGATCAACGCCATGCCGTCCACGGAAGAAGAAAACCCAGGCCGCCCCTCCGTGGTCCGTGCCAGACTGCCAGTGCCAGCGGACTGGACTGCCAGAGATTTGCCGAAGTGAAGTGTTTTTTTTTTTGAGAGAGGATGCCGAAGTGAAGATAGGCGACCGGAATCGCATATAGTGGTCGCGGCCCACGAAATGCCTCGGCCTGGTTGAGCAGTGATGGGCCATCGTTCCAGCAGGACGTGTTCTTTTCTTTTCTTTTTTCCTCCGGTTCGGCGACGAAGCGAACGAAGAGCTCGAGAAGGAAAACCTGCAGACCTGACTGCGCGCAAGCAGTCAAGCGCAGGATGCGATGCAGCTGCACAAACGGCCTCGCCAGCCTTTTCACCCTTTCCGTGGTCTCCCGTCTCGATCTCGGGCGCCCATTTGTCCGATTTACGCCGTCAATGATTCCTACCGTCTTTCTAGGATTTCCCGGATTATCTTAACCACGGGGCCTCTCCAGTTTCGCTTCGTCCACACGATGCTGCCGATGCGAACTGCACGAAGCTCAGTGGCTCACAGTAACAGCGCCGAGTCGCCAGCACTGATCTGCAGTGGGTGAAAGCATAGGAGTGTAGGACCGTCTCATGTGGTCGCGTCCATGTAGCAGTGGCATTTCTATATCTCCCTGCACCTTTTAAGCCTCGAACAGATGCAAAAGGGATAATATTGGCTGTGAGATCATAGCTTTCTCACGTGACATCCCTTTCTCTTCTCCATAAAATGGAACCTCCGGACATCTCCAGTCCTGTTCAGCTACTCCTACGCACCTGCTCTGCTCTATCCTGTGGTTCTGCGAGTCGGAACAGAGTCAGTCATGGCGCATGAGGTGCGGTTGTCTAAGCTTCTTGCGATCCCAAATTCTATCGGTTTTATGGTAACACATGTATCCTTTTAGCCTCAAATTGTTCACGCAAGTTTACGGCTAATTGGGAGACATGGCAGGACGGCTGGCCTCTCGGATTGGGCGCTCTGAATGTCGGAGCTGGAGTGCTCAGAGGCGTCGATCTGTCAGGCTCGGCCTCCTTCGACACGACCTTCACCTCCTCACACCCCACTTCATCCTTGCCTTCGACTGATTTCGACACAGAGGTAATTTTTGCATTGCACGCATTGCAGACCTTTGGAACATCTCAGCTGGTAACGAGATCTAACATTGATTCAACTGCCTGTCGAGCGCAGTCGGCCTGGTCCTTGCCGCGCCACGGCGGTGGCGGCATGACGCTGGCGAGCCTGATCGGCCTCGTGGACGCCATGGAGAGCCGGCGCCGCCCGAGCGCGAGGGCGGGCAGGAGCAGCGGCAGGCTCAGGGCGCTGCTGCTCTCGCTCTGCCTCCGGAGCCACCTGGAGAACGGAAGCGGGGCGCCGTCGCTCCGCGAGTTCCTCGAGATGGAGAGGCGAGCCGGTGGAGCATCCAGCCATGTCCACGAGCTATGACTGAAGCTAATCGCTTCGCTTGCACAAGCAATTAGCAAATTGCAGTAGCAACGGCGCGGAAATAAATTTTCTTGACATTTTGCTTTTCCTAATGATAGTGTTTTTCCCCGATGATTCTAATGAAAGTGGAATTGGTCTTTGTCTTTAGCTGAAAACCCGTGTACTGCGTCAGTGATCAGTGAACTTACTTTTTTTTTTTGGTGCAGAGGCCAAAGAATCGAACAAATCAGTGAAATCACATGATCAACCTGCCTCCGCTGTCTAAAATCAGATCGTTATTCCAGAATCCAGAGTCTAGACAGGTCTCTCAGACATGCTCCCCAAGTTTCAGAATGTAAGACAATTTAGTTTGTCTTAAATCAAAGGCCTCTCACTTTTGACAAAATTTATTAAAAAAACATGCCAACACCTACAAACATCAAAATAATTTCACTGAATCCACCAAATACGCACACCTCAACAATTTTTTCTTGGTTAACTTTTTTTAAAGGAAATGATTCAGGACAAAATTAAAACGTTTTACATTTTGGTGTCCTATTTATCATGGGCAAATGTAGGATAATCTCGTTCTTCCATGATGAGCGTTTATCATGGGGCACACCTTAACTTTATTGTGATTGGCTGATACAACGGTCATGTGGCAAACCTGAAAACTTCCATGTCGATGGATGGTCACAGGAATTGACCACACGTTGCATCATATGCATATTTAAGACTGGAAGCTTTTTTTTTTCTATGAAACAGGAGGGTTGCCCCTACCGACTATATTTATACTAGATAGAAAAAAAAATAGCTTGGAAGTATGGGACTCAGTTAAAACAGGACGACTCGCACCAACACGAATAAGGTTGAAATCAAAACTTCGAGGCTATCTTTAGTCCTAGTCCAAAGTTAAAACATCCAATGCATTATCTTTAGCCCAGAGTTTTTACACAGAGAACAGGAGTGTAAGTCGAGAACCCTCCAACAGGAGTGAGACTCGAGGAGCGGAGCCACCATGTCCGGCCAGCTGAGGTGCTTTTGAACCTGCATGCCGCTTTGACCCAGAATAGTGGAATATTGCAAGAAAGCGCATGTAAGGGCACTCCCAATGGGAGGAACCAACCTGATTTCCATAGTCTAGGATATTGTATCAAGAAATCATCCTTCACAATGCAACTTTTTTATCTAGAGTCTAAACAAAAATCCAACCAATCATTCTCCCTTCTAGTACCAGATCCTCTGTGCATCATGTAAAGGAGCTCGAGTGATGGGTAGCAGCGGTGCAAGCGCAAAGAATCCGGCAGTAGGTAAGAAGAAACTACTTGGGTCTCCCCAATGCAGATTCGCTGGTTTCTTGGCTCATTGGTGCGCGTGAGGACTTGGTTTCCTCTCTAAGAAATGGTTTCTCTCTCTCTCCATAATAAATCTACTGCCACATCAGCAAACTGCTTAGTTGGCATGATAATTAAGAGGGATAGAAACTATCATCAATGTCCCATTGGGACTGCCCTAAGGCAGCCTCGCTATGTGAAGCCGTGTTGACCAAAAAGCGCCGTTGGACAGATGAATTAGCACCCACTGTGCAGGAGGAGGGGGGGGGTTTACCATGCAGACAACAATGTAAGGCATTGCAAAGACTAGCACACATATGATGCAAGCTAGAATAGGTATGCAACCTAGGGCATGTTTGATGCAGGGGCTAAACTTTAATTAGCTAAAAATTAGCTCTTGATGATCCAAATAGGGGTTATGGTGGGCTAAAACTTAGCTAACACCAACTAATCTTTAGTCATTAGCCCTCCAAACTCAACTAATGGGAGCTAATTTTATACCACAGATGATAAAAAGATAAAAATACCCTCCCACCAAAAGAATGAGGCAATGTACCAGGCTCCACCAGGGTTAGAATGGACTTTGATCAATGTATGGGTTAAAGTAGCCCCGGAGCCAAACAAAACAGGGCTAAATAATGGTGAAATGAAAGATCTTTTGCGGACGAGTTACCTCAATAGCAAGCTCCCAAGAGTGGGAGGCAGCTGGCGGGGGTTCGAACATCTGCACCGTTGAGCTGATGAATGGGGAATGTGGACAGCTTTGCAGATCAAGATGGAGTAGGAGCACAGTTGATGGTAGTTAACACACCAAGTTGTGAACCGCAAGCGCACGGATCATCGTAGTTTTTCCCTTAGAGTATTCCATCCAAGATTTATCAATTCGTGGATCGGCAGCGAACTGACTAGAGATTTCCATCTAATCTAACAGATTAGTCCTAATATGAAGCATTGATTGTATATGAAGGCAAACTTGTTGTAAAGATCAATGGCATGAATAAGTGTAGATCACATCCACATATATATATGATATAACACCACCAAGGGTAGCAAGAGCCTATCATCTTCTAGTTGTAGTGCTAGCCAACGAAAAAGCACATCATTTATCTCATCCAAAGCAATCTTTAAACTACTACTACCTCCGGTCAACCTCCCGAAAACCCCCACCCTACATAGAAGTAGACCCCGTCACGATCCCCCCTATTGGCGCAGGCAATTTAAGGGCACGAACACAGGTGAATATATATAGCTATCATGAAGGATCGACATACTAGATCTAATCACCATGATTACATAAAGTATGTTATGTAGTCTAAACTAGCATTAGACTAAGGGACAAGCATATTCATGATAGGTAGAAAGCATAGAAGGAGACAACGAGTCACTAATAGATCGGATGATATGAAGAACATTACTCATATAATAGATGTATTTAGATCATCACCTCCGAGTACATACCATCAATGATCTACTACTAGCTCTCCTGAACTCCACCATGGCACAACCCCGCGAGGAGGCCATGGCGGCTAGGGTCAGCCTAAGCCATCTCCTAGACAACTCCAAATACTTGCAGCAGCCCTTAGCTTCCTTTGGTGTATGCCTTTGGTTTCGTTGAGTTCCGATGGATGGACTTCAGGGCTCAGTGAATTTATAGGGTATTTATAGTCTGGAGAGCGTGTGGCAGAAATTGGAAGGTAATTGGGCAAAGGAACACCCCAAACCGTTCGGCCTAGGGGGGTCCAGGTTGATCGGCTTGAGCCTTCCTTTTGTCATCTCGCGTCCTCCTTCGTCTCCAAGTCTCCCCTAATGTTTATGAACCTTATTTTTTATGCATGTGGGCCTAACTCGTCGATAGCCTCAGGGTAAGGTTGGATCTTGATATCTTTTCAAAATCCTGCTTGCTTCCATCTTTGATACCAAAGTGAACTTGCCATATCTTAAGAAACTTAGCCCCTAAGTCTTCTTGGAGGAGTGCTCACCAAGAATGAGCATGATCGGGGACCTGAGGACCTATAGGTTGATCGGCCTATGCTCTTTTTGGGCCCGTTGGCCTTCATCTTTCTCTTTATTGTTGCTTGTCCAGGGCCTTATTCCATTATGCTCCAATATAGTCCAATTTCCTGCGAAAATAGAATGTCCTTCAAAATACAGTACATATGCAAAAGCGGGGTTATTTCGAGTGTCAAGTGATGGGTTAATACAAGAATATGTATGAAAACACCACTTAAATGACACTAAAAGTATATAGATATTGAGTGTCAACACGCACGCTGTAGAGAGAAACCATACCAATAAAGGCAAGAACAATGATACACTGAAGGCTAAGGCAAGGTAAAAAGCACAAAATAAGGCACTACTACAACCTATGAGGGCTGAGGGCTAAGGTTAACATAGCTGAAAGAACCTATGACAAGGTGGGGAGGTCTAGATACCAAAAGAAGTCCAATTGAATATCAAGGAGTGGTTTAGTTCAAGATATCGATGGACTACACCACATGCTTCGATCGAGATAATGATCATTAGCGAGTAAATTAGCTTGCTCAAGGTGTGGGAAAGGAAGATGGTGCATTGGTGTAGTTGCTTAGAATTACACCGGTAGCATAACAAATCAAAGAAACCTACACAAAAGTCTGATTGGATGTGATAAGAAAATAGTAGGAGAACATCGAGCCGCTGCAGTTCAAGATGTCCACATACTTTTGATACCAACCTAAACACGCTAAAAAAAGACCAGAGAGTATCAAATATAGTAGGTTGATGTCGATGGACCAGATGTGCACTGAGATCTTGATTTTCTTCGAGGAAATTGGCTTGCTCAAGGCACAAGGAAGAAGAGTGTACATTGATGTAGTTGCTGAGGAACACAGTCGGAGAAGAAAAACTCAAAAACCCTACACATATGCCTCGTCACTATGAGAAAAATATCTAGAGGAAAAAATTTACATGTTGCTATCTGAAAATCATACTATCGGGCCACCTTGCTAGTATCACATAAAAATAGGGTAGAGGCAAAATCTTTTTGAAAACAAAAAATCTCCACAGAGAAAAGGAAAAGGAAAACAAAACCCCATGTGCATATGCGAAACGAGCCCAGTAAGCCCGGTCTGGCCCATCAGTGCCCCAAGATGAAATCTCACCCCGAGGGTGCGTGTATATAGGTCCCACCCCTCTCGCTCTAGGGTTTCTCGACGGACTCAGCCGGCGGCGTAGGGTTTTGCTCGCACCATTTCCAGGTTTCCTCATCGAGCGCCGCCTCCCATCCCAAATCTTAAGTTCTCAACCCAAAGCTACAAATCCTCTACCTCGTTGCGTTTAACTCGATTTGGTTCGTTCCATTGCGTTCGTCGCAGGTCAGCGGAGCGAGCGCGAAGCCGGCCATGGCGCCGACACAGGCCAAGTCAGGTCTCTTCGTCGGCATCAACAAGGGGCACATTGTCACCAAGCGCGAGCTGCCGCTTCGCCCGTCCGACCGCAAGGGGGTAAGAATTTCTGTCCTAAACCTCCGATCTATTACTTCTTCCGCTCTGTGATCTCAAGTGCTAGTTTGATCCTAACTAAGGAGCTACCACTACCTGTAATGATGATGCGCTGAGCCTCTTGTGTAGATCTGTTCTGAGTTATTCGTTATGATTTGTGTATTAAATGCCTTCTGAATTTCACACTCTTAGAATCGACTTGATTTTGCTCGTTTGAACCTTAGTGTTACTGTAGATCTAACTTCTATAACCAATGGCTAGATTTTGAGGTGTGATGCAAGTGTAGGTTGGGTGATTCAACCGTTAGGTCAATTGGATGTGTTGCTTTTGTGGATTAGTGAAAAGATATCATGATTACCTTATGGTTACAAGTATTCCTCCTGTTTGAAAACAGTTTTGTTGTGTTATGTTGATCCTCTTGCCTCATCTCACCTTTGGCAATCTGGAGAGATTTCAATACTCCAAGTTGCTAGTCCTGGAGGCAGATATTAATTGGTGAGACATAACGTGGAGGCTTAATCACATTTTGATTTTGTTTCTAAAACTTCTCACTAAATGCATCTTTTCAATTGATTGTCTTGATTCATGAATCAGAGTCAGAACTTTCACCTTGTAACATTATGGGTATAGAGCTTAGGAGTTAGGAATAATGAGAGTATACTGTTGAATGATCTGTATTGGTTGGTCTAGTGGATATGTGGCTTTAGGCATAAGAAAGCTAGGTTTGAAACATTTGCAGAATAGTGGAAAAGATATCAGCATTACTGTACAGTAACAAGCAGACCCACCATCTATATTGATTGTCATGCCTCATCTCACCTTTGGCAATCTGTGGATTTTATTACTTAAGGTTGCTAGTCCTGGAGGCAGATATCTATGGGTGAGACATAACGTGGAAGCTAAATCTCATTTTGGTTTTGTTTCTAAAAACATCTTGCTAAATGCACCTTGCTGCATCAGTTGATGTAATTTTGAGAGAAAAGTTTGAGGCTTTGCTTGCTGTCATCTGCTCATATATGTGCTTTGTCCTTTTTTTTATTTGTTTAGCATCATGTTCTTATATGTTTGTCTTGGCCCAATAATTTCAGAAAGCTACTAAGAGGGTGACTTTCGTCAGAAGCCTGATTAGGGAGGTTGCTGGATTTGCCCCCTATGAGAAACGTATCACTGAGCTTCTGAAGGTTGGGAAGGACAAGCGTGCACTTAAGGTGGCCAAGAGAAAGCTTGGTACTCACAAGAGAGCAAAGAAGAAGAGAGAGGAGATGGCAAATGTCGTCAGGAAGATGAGGTGCGGAACATTCTCTTTGCCATTTCATACCATGCTATTTCATTCTGTTTTGTTCGGATGCAGTTATTTATATTTAATTTGAACTGCTTTGTTGTATCATGTCAGTCTGCTATGAGTTCTTTGACACTTGCTGGGTCTGTTTTGTTCTGATGCAGTTATTCATATTTAATTTGAACTGCTTTGTTGTATCATGTCAGTCTGCTATGAGTTCTTTGACACTTGCTGGGTAACAGACCTGTTAAATTCATTGGTGAAGGAATAATATGTTGTGTACACAATACCACAGTATAATGGTTAGATTGTCAGGCACATGGTTGACTGGCCACACTTTTGTTTTTCATGTTTCTGCCAATGATTTTTCAGCAGTACTTTTTATGTAAAAGAAGGATGAAGTGATTAGTTTATTATGTTTCTAGTACTGTGCAGTCTTAACACGATGCTTTGCATGCAATGGTTTGATTTCCCGATCACAGTAACATGCGGATATGCACATAGCCAAATGCTGCTGAATTGTGCGATTGGAAATATTATTTTTCTCTAGATTCATTCCATGTTCTGAATGGATACTAATAAGCTGAACCTTTTTCCAATACAGGTCTGGTGGTGGTGCTGCGGACAAGAAGAAATAGATTTTGCAGAATCATGATCCTGTGGCGTCCTTTGTTTATGTGCTTCATTAGTCCCTGCGAATAGGAATTTTCTAGCCTTGGCAACTGTTTTGGCCTCAAGAACAACCCAGTGTTCTGAGTAAACCTATGAAGTTTTGGAAACTATTATCGCCACATGGGTTCTTTGCTGATCGCCTCAATCGATTTGAAAAAGATTCCGTTTATTCTATTGCTTGTGCATGACAAGCACCAATTAGCCGGTTGCAATGACACGGTATGCCTCTTGGTAAAGCTTGTCACTTGTGCATTACCACTGCACCAAGATGGATGTGTCGAGCAGATTGCATATGTGCCCATTGCTGTCGGGTGTTCTTGGGGTTACTGTTTTGCTCACTAGTGGTAAGCGATATTTCGTACGCGTATGTTGTGGTTCCCCTTCTTCCCCTGCAACTCCATTGCTGGTCGACGCTGCTGTTGTCTTGCTGAATGCTGATCGACGCCGGCCGGTGGAAACAGCGTATGAACGATCGAATAGCTAGCTAGCAGCTAGCAACGCGAATTGCTGTTCTTTCTTTACTGCTTGCGCGCCATGCATATGGTCCATCTTTTTGCTCGCTGCGGAAAGCCCGATTTCGAATGCGGATTTGAAATTTTCGGAGGCTCGCGGCCTATTTGTCCGCGGGCCTCATTCTTTTCACAACATGAGCCGGTCTATGATCAGCCCAGTTAGTGATCAAATTGCGCAAACTTTTGTAGAAAGGCTTCATTTGCCAGGATCAATTCCAGCCCAATGCTCATAGACCAGCCTTCTGTAGTATGCCGATCAGCATTCCCGCCAAACTTTTTTCTGCTCATTTTTCTGCTTGAGACAACATATACGGGTCGTCGCGCAAAATTCCTATATCTGCCGTATTGACATATACGTAAGGGTCGCCGAGCCAATTCCAATATGAAAAGCTCTCACAAACGTGCAGGTATTTTGATCCGCATGAAAAGGTAATTGCAATATTGATTTTGGACAAAGGGCAATTTTGATAAAAAAAAAATTGGAGCACTGCCTTGAACATTTTGAACGGTGAGAGAGATGTGAAACTGAGACTCTCTAGTCTCTAGGAGAATGGTTTTGGATGATGCCAATGAAGTCAAAAATTAAAATACGGACCCTGAAAACTTGGTTGTACTTACGCTTCTCGTGTCCCTCCTCTCACCCATTCAGAATGTCTGCCCCAAGAGGTCCCCTGTTCCTCCACTGCGTTGTTTGATCTGATCGAGCCCGTTTCTTTGGCCACGGGCACACGCACCATCGCGCTCGCTGCATGCAAGTCCGGAATTTTAGGGTGTTGACCCCCGGACGCCTCATGCCATGTCGCGCCCCTGCAGCGTCCGTCGTCTAGCACACGGGCTTTGGATCTTACGGTTCCCTGTGAGCCTGTGCATACTACGGCTCTACGGTAAGGTTCCCTGTGAGCCTGCTCACACCGCCTAATCAAACGGCGTCGCGTTTCCCAACCGGTGCAGGCAGGGAGGCAGGCAGCGCACCGGTGTTTTTCAATTCGGATCGGCGAGGGCGATCCGATCCTTCCTCGCCTGTCGCCTGAAATGAGCAAATCTTTTCTGCGAGGATTTTGCCGTGACCGTGGGCAAAAGTCAATACAATCCATGTCCTCTGTCGTCAGATCGATGCGATGCATTGCGCACAGAAATTTTCGCCATCCGGAGGCGATTGGCGCAGGCCCCCGTGTAGCATCTACGGCTCTATGGTAAGGCTAGTGCCACGCCCACGCCATGGCAGTGTGGCACTTCCCAACGCGGCAAGCGCCAATTTGCAGCTCACCCCCGGCTTGTGAGGAGTAATGGCAAATTGGCAATGGCGCGGCGTCCTCTCGGCTCCCCTCACTCTATAGCTCTAGCTCCCTCTCGCTCGCTTTCTCTCTCAGATTACGGGGAAACGGGAAGCGAGATTCTCAATATCCGCCTGCTGAACCCGTCTGGTCTGCCTCGCGCTCGCATGCATGTCCCCAGCAAATTAAACACAGTGCATGCAATGCCATGCGACGCGAGGAGTCGCGTTTACTCCCACACTCTGGCGCGTGTCTCCATTTCCCAATGTGCCTTGCCATTTCGATCCCTACCTATGGCAGCCTTCCTAGCTAGCTCTGCCCCCTACGGAGATTAAAGCCACGGCCGTCTTGGTTCTGTCCCGATATATGAATCCCTGCTTCTCTGTTTCATTCACTGTTTGTAAGCTGATTACCATGCGTGCAGCGTGCAGACATGATCGATACGAGTAGGGGATCTTTATGACAGGGAATGGATATGGTGTAACAGCGGAAAATGCAATTCATTTTTCCACCACCAACTAACAAAACATACGAGGAGGGGTCATAGAAAGTCTCTCTCTTTTCCCAATAAAAAAAAACAATTCTACCAGTATATTTTCTGACAAGTTTGTGTACTCTCTCCTGTTGGAGTTGATCTCGGCATACTCTCTCCTTTTGGAGCTTAACAAGTCCACCTTGATTGTGTCCTCATCAGGGATGCAATTCAAGCCCACATTTGTTAAATGAGTAGGGGGTAGAACAATTTTCAAGTTGGATATGTCATATCAACTATAAAAACCAAATATACTAACAAATTTAAGACCTTTACTGGATTGACAAACAAGAGGATGCAGAAAATGGAGGAATGGGATGACAATGCATGAAGATTCAGGTGTTTCTCTTGCTAATCTTTGGACTACAAACAAGGATAGCACTTAAGAGAAAGAACTGTAAACGTGAGGTAAATTGTATCATTTGCGGGTGGAAAAAAATATATCACATATTCTTCCCATGCATCTTGGCAATTTTCTTTTGAACTTGCTTCAAATAAGCCTGAAGACATTTTTAAAGCTGGCTTCTTTTTGAGTGTGTCAACTTTAATGTCGCTCCCATGGAGAGTTGAACCTGAGCTTGTTGGATGGTAATCAGATGCACTACCACTAGGCTAGAGTCCCTTTCACTGTTTGGAGGTCTTTGTGGAACAATATCATCTTTCATCGCGCATGGAATAAACTCCCAAAATCATTTTCTAAATTTATGTTCATAATATCATCTTTTACTGAGTATTCTAGTGAGAGGTGTGTTGTGGGTGGGTGGGGGGGGGGGGGTTACTGCAAATTCATGGTTGATGAAAAAAGTGGTGGTATGGATGAACATCTTTCTACGATAGAAAAAAGGTTAACTTCGCCTTTTTGTAAACGTTTGATGTGGGTTATTTCTGTTTAGGTAGTTGGCTTTTGAAGGTCTTTTTCTTGGCATAACTCTTGGATGACCAAAAAGGTGGTGGCGTGGATGAACATATTTCTGCGATAGAAAAAGGTTAACTTCGCAAGATAATCATTTTCTGCTTTTTTGGTGAACGTTAATGTCGGTTATTTCTATTTAGGTCGTTGGCTTTTGCGGGTCGTCTTCTTGGCGTATAGATCGATGTAGCCGTTTTCCTTTTTGGTAGCTTGGCGAGGCTGCCACCTATGCTTTTCATTTTTGATTTTAGTGTGTAGCGGTTAACCCGATAATGTAGTGTCCGCATCGATAAAAGTTGGGGGATCTTTTTCAAGAAAACGTGCGACGCAAGTAAACATACGAGGGATAAAAATGTAACCAGCCATACTGCTAGTTGAGTTTTTATAGCGCTATTATTATATTAGACTTTATAATCAATAACTCTTTAAGTGCGTACACATGGGGTCCTTCGGAACCCGAGCCCTAGGTGGCCACCCGCTTGCCCCGACTCAGCCCCGGATCTTCTAGGTACGGAATGTCCTTACGGCTTTACGCACCCTAGCACGATGCGGGTGGCTACGCTTTCGCAGGAATGTCGAGTGGAGTTGGCGACCAAGTTTTCTATGTATATATTGAGATTTTAACTCGCTTTCGAACTTATGCCTCCACCAATATATAGAGGCAATAGACCACCATAAAATTGGGTTGCTCCTTTTTTTTCGAGGTAGATTCAGAATTGATCTATTCATCTATAGCACATAACAGATATACATACGGACTGGACATACATTGCGAGATGGAGGGACAGCTAGTGTCCGCGGTAAGCTTCGCAATTTTATGAAACAGCTAGTGCTCGTGGTAAGTCCATTCCTTTCTTTGTTTGAAGTACATATCTCCATCTCTTGCACTGCAAAGCCTACGTTACCGTAAAAAAAAAAAAGGAATGCGACGGAACAACTCAGTCCAGTCTGCACTTAGCAAAAAACTGTACAGCGCCAGCAGCAAGCTAGACGAGCAAATTTATCGCGTTCGACTGACGCGCACTGGTGCATGATGATGCTATAGCTACTTCTACCGACTGCCAAAAGTGGCCAGGCACACGAAATCCCCGAAGAAACGAAAGGCCCGGCGCTGGCACGAGCAAAGAATTTCCTTTCATTCCCGAGGCGGGCGCCCGGAGCGTCGCCGTCGAGGCATCGAGCACGCCCCCTCGCCATCTCCCCTTCTTCCCCGTCCAAGGCGTGCATGCGCTAGCTAGCTCCTGCCTGCCTGCGCAGCCACCCCGGCCGCCCCCATTGTTTTCAGTGCCCGCGTCGAGGTCGAGCCTCAAGCCCCCAAGCACGATGGGAAGTTTGTTCGGAACCGATCGACAGTTCGACACTGGCCACGCTTGCTCCGTGCACCGTTACACGCTCTCCTTACTGGCAGGGTTACCACTCGAAAGCTATAGGAAAACGTATACGCTCCGCTCGGCTGGTGGCTCGCCGCGCGCGGCGGCGTGCACGCTTCCGTGCACCGCCGGTCCCAGCGTCACACGGCACCGGAGAGCTAGCGCGGCCGGCCGCTGCGTGCGTGCGTCACCGCCCACGACCGGAGCGGTGCGTCGGACGCGCCGCTGTGGCAGTGCTTATCGCGACACGGCGGCACCGGCGGCACTGCGCGCGTGCCGCCGCACGAGAGAGCTCCCGGCCGCGCCCCGGCCCCACCGGCTTTGACCCGCAAGGTGACAGCTCACACCGAAACGCGGCTGCCGTTACAGCGCACGAGCACGCGCTCCCTGCTCCGCCACACCCCCCCCTCTCGCACTCTCGCAGCCTCATGCACGCTTTAAAACCCCGCACACCCCACGCAGTGCAGCCGAACACACACACCGCCCTCCCTCCTCCCCGAGAGCCGGCAGGTCTAGAGACTAGAGAGGGAGAGCGAGAGAACCATGGAGGCGGCGCCACAGCACGGCGGCGCCGGGGTCATCGACCTTGAGGGCTCTGGCAGCGGCGGCGCGCCGCTCTCGCCGCCGCTGTCCCCGGCCTCGGCCGCGGCGGCGGCGCTGGCGAACGCGCGGTGGAACCCGACCAAGGAGCAGCTGGCCGCGCTGGAGGGGCTGTACGAGCACGGCCTGCGCACCCCCAGCGCCGAGCAGATCAAGCAGATCACGGCCAGGCTGCGCGAGCACGGCCACATCGAGGGCAAGAACGTCTTCTACTGGTTCCAGAACCACAAGGCCCGCCAGCGCCAGAAGCAGAAGCAGGACAGCTTCGCCTACTTCACCAGGCTCCTCCGCCGCCCCCCGCCGCTGCCCATGCTCGTCAGACCCCCCGGCCCGCTGCCGTACCCTCACGGCCGCCTCCCCGTCCCGGCGCCGCCCGCTGCTGCTGCTGCTGCATGCAGCAGCAGCAACGGTGGCACGCATGGTACGTACTGTATGCCCATCTCCACGCTTCCTTTTTACTAGCTCGCGCCGTAGATCGATGGATTCGATTACTGCCTGCAAGTTTTTGAGTTTTTCTTAGCTTTTACACGCATCGATCGAGTTTAGCAGGATACGATAAAG
>NC_028454.1:41056262-41070684 GCF_000263155.2 Setaria italica | reverse complement strand
ATATGATTGCAGTGACCTTTTTCTTTGAAAACAGAATACATTGCCCTTAGAAGTTAGAACTTATAAATGAAATTGGTGCATGATAGACTACAATGTGTAACTGAAATAGATTACTGGGTTGCTTAAAAGATATTCCTTTTCATTTATACTGATCCCTGTTTTACCAGATTCCCCAGTTTAGAATTATATAGTCGGTTGACAGATTGCTGGTTTTATATTTTGGTAGATTTTATCTTCATCTTCAATTAAAAATTGTTTTATTAATATAGGGCCCATGGGTGTGGGGGGGGGGGTCAACGCTGACGTGGTGGCGTACGTTACTACTCCTTCATACCAAGACCAGTCTTATTCTGGTTCTTTCCTTGTCAAAGGTTTCGTGAGCGTGCGCGGGTCGCATGACAATTGACAACTGGGCAACATTTGACGTGCATGATCCTATGTGGGCCCACCCGTGCACACAGGGACACGATGCAAACAAAAGGTCGTAGCACGAGTCACGATAGCTGTCTTCTAGTATACTCTAGGCACGAGTACTCTATCATGTGCTGATCCATGGTGCATGCGTTGCATGCACACGCTTGCTTTTCCCGTGCTCACAACATTCGTGCGTGTGACTTGTGTCCTGTGGCTGTATACGCTCACGTTGTCACTGCTTCTCGCTGGTGCTCCCTCGATCGCCTGTTTGTTTCCCTTTTTCTCTGTAGGGCGTGTCCCTTGTTTCTCTCCTCGCGAGACACGTCAGTGGAGCAGAGCGAACCCTCGTAGTCATGGTCACGCGATTTAACGTTGCTGGCCTGCCTATGGTAGGTGCTGCTGCTACCCTTTTGTAGCTCCTTTCAATCCCGTGTCCCCTGTGCTGTGCATGCTTGCCCCCAGGTTTGAAGGAATTCAAGGCATGCCTGCGCACGCAGGCGCAGCGGCCACCGAAACGGCCAGACACAGGCTTCCACATCATTCCCTAGCTGCTCCCTTTCCCCATCCCATCAATGCCTGCCAGTCAACCCGTAATGACCAGCATACGTTTCCCCGTAAAAAAATGATTGTGTATCTGTGCGTCACTGCGTTTGGTTGCGTCTAGTCTGTTCATCGCTTCGCCATGTACAGCATTGATGAATTGCCTCGCAAATACGCAGGCTAGTTTCCATTCACTCGTCCAGTCAGAAGCTCGTGGTACCGATTGATTTCGTATAGGATATACCTGCATTGCTTTAAAATGGCAGCAATTAATTCCTTCTTTCTTCTCGAGATTTTTACAGTAGCGATCGGATTTCGTGCTGCGCGCCGTGTCATTTCTTTTACATGGCAACGATCAACATGTTTGCTCACTAGTTGTCGAATGGATCAATGCGTCTTTCCTTGCTGCAGTGATGTACAGGTCTCCATTCTACATGCCAGCAGCGCCGCAGGCTCCCGCGGCGAATGCTCTCTACTACCACCCGCAGCACCAGCATCAGGTTCCAGCGTCAGTCATGTACCCAAGGATGGAGGTCGCGCAAGACAAGATGATCCCAGCAGCGGCGCAGCACAACCACCACCACCACCGCCACCACCCGGCGGCCGGCGCCATGTACCATGCCGCCGCGGCGGGGAACAACGCGAGCACCACCCCGATGCACGTGCTGCACTTCCCGCCGGCGGCAGCAGTGGATGCTGGCCCCAGCCGCGAGACGCTGCAGCTGTTCCCTCTGCAGCCCACCTTCCTGCTGCCGGCCGACAAGGGGCGCGCCGCCGGCGGTGGTGCGTCCATGGCGCCGGCGCCGTCGACGGCGTCCGCTTCGTTCTCGGGGGAGTCCGAGAGCCTGGAGGAGAGCCCGGACTCGTACAGCGAGGCGCTCGCGGTGCCGTTCTATGACTTCTTCGGCCTCCAGTCCGGAGGCCGCTGATCTGGGAGAGAGAGTGATCATCGGACCTGAGACCCAGGGGATGTCGCGGTGATCCCGTTGCTTTTCATTAAGGTTTTTTTTACTAGCATGTGCTTCATCAAGTTGAGGCCCCTCTGCTGTGGTGAACCAGAACAGCGTGTTTTGTTAAAGTTTTCGTTGCAAGTTAATCGTGCGTATGTAGCCTCCGATGAACTGGAATGCGGTGTTACAGTGTTCTCTCGTTGAGCTCCGTTTCATTTCGTCAGTTGTTTAAGCTTGAGGTTGCATCTGTTTTTCACATTGTTATTAGCTGCTACTAGGGAATTGCCGTGAACATTGCTTCCGTTTGTCTTTTGAGAACGATGGTGCACAGCTGCGATCGCACCCTGCTTGCTTATATGTCTGGTGCAGTCGAAAATGCTGAGGAGATCGCCAAGGCAACAGAGTGATAAAAGGAGTGAAGACGCGATCTCAAGCCCATGTTTTGTAATGGGCTACCTTTTCCAACAGTCCCAGCAAGGCCGTCGCCCACAAGACAAAAACATTAGGCCCGCAATCGGAAGCCCAGGGCCCCAGGACTCGCGACCTGAGCGCGCATGTTTTCACCGAAGAATTATTCAGGCCACACCGCGTGCTTAAGCAAAAAAGTTTATTCGAAGCATGATCGATGGGCCGAACTGGCCCATTAGTACGCTTTTAGGAGCCAAGCCCAGGATAATCCGGTGCGGAGCCTAAGTTTCTGCACTACACGATGCGCCGATGGACAGAATGAAGTGGAGGGAATGGAATTGTGCTCAAGCGAGTCACTTCCCAAGTTACCAGCGTGGCAAGTGATGAAGGCTCAAATGGAGGTGGCGGCTCCTGCACTGCGTGCGTCGTCTGCTACGTGCTGGACTCAGGACTCCCCAAGAGGCAGATTGGCTCGTGAAGATCGTGCTTGATCCTGACCTCAAGAGGTTCCATGGGGCGCGCTACAATGCACGAGACGTAGTAAACCACTTACAAGCGGATATCTTAAATAAAGATGCGGTTAAAAGCTCATCTTTCCAATCATGCAAGAATTTGTGGCCACAAAGTAAAACAATGTCATGACTGCAGGCATCAGTAATGAGGCAGCATTTGCTTTGAATCGAAGCAAAGCCATGCAGAAACTTTCAGGTTGGATGCTATTCTACACGAATTAATTTTCACGGAATCGATAGATGAAAAATGTTAGTATTGGAAATTGAATTACGACAACAGCTGATGCAGAAAAAAAAAGAGCTGATCGCTTTATGGTTTCAGAATGGGCTGGGGTTCCATACATGGCGATTGGCGTGTCCTTCATCTACTTCTCACAAGAAAAAGAAGGCACCAGCCTACTTGACGCGTCGTCGCGCGAGTTGTTGCCGCCTGCCGCCACCGATCGACCTGTTGTTAGTGTTAGCATCAATCACGTGTTTGTCGTTGGTTTGGAGGTCATGTCCAAAACCAAAAGAAACAAGCCTAGGTTTCATCGTGGTCATGGATCTGTCAAACGGCTAGAGGAGGCTGCAGAGCTTTTGGGGACGGCGATGGGAACCTAACCATCCGTAATTGGTGCCATTGACACGCACGCTCAAAGACTCAAAGTGCCGCTAAACTAAGGTAAAGCAGAAAGTTCCCAGCTTTCTCATCTGAAAGATTGAAAGTGTAACATGGCCATTGAATATCGATTCTCAGCTGCTTTTGTGCCTTTTCAGGACCAGCAGATGTGTTGGGCTAATAACTCACATCAAGCCAGAGGAGTGCAACTTACTCTTCTCTTGCCACTTTTTTTTTTTGTAAGCCACTACATGAATTTTCTCGGCAATTTTATCAAGATCTTGTTTAGTTGCCCGGGGTGCCAAAAATATTGTAGCAACACTGCAACGTTTTGTTTGTATTTGTGAATTATTGTCCAAACATTAACTAATTAGGCTCAAGAGATTCGTCTCGCAAAGTACAACAAAACTGTGCAATTAGTTTTTAATTTCGTCTACATTTAGTACTCCATGCATGTACCGCAAGTTTGATATTTTTGCATAGTGCTAAAATTAGGATTTTGGGGTGACTAAACAAGGCCCAAAATGCTGCATGACTGAAGGCGTGTTTACATGGATTTCAGTAGATCATATCAGGAGAGGGATGACTGTACAGGTGGCCACCAGCCTTCCTGATAAAATATCATCAGAGATTCCATCAGATCTCCATCATTTCTGGAGCTTTTGCACGCTAGGGCACTCCTTGTACAAAAGATAAAGGCTAACCCTGACTGAAGTTTGTGCAAAAGATATTATAGTTTTTGTGTGCATTTCAGTGCTGTTATATTCTTCTGGTTTTCTTATAGCAAAAACTACCGTACGCATCATTGAAATAGTTTTTACTTGAAGCTGTCAGAAGCTAGTACTATAAAATTTGAGTAATAATAAATTCAGAACACTTGAAAATAACTTGCAAGGAAACTTAGGTGTACTATACGTACAGTCCTCCTGTTAACCGTAGTACCAGCATATCAGATACCGAAATCCTCTCACATCAATGAGCAGTAGTTCGTATTCTAATCTAGAAGAAAAGGAAGAAAGGCGACAACAGACGATGAGAGGACTACAGTTGGGGGCTCACAAACCCTATCAGATCCAAAGGTAGTGATTATAGTACCACAATTATTGCACCCTAGCTAGTAGAGCCTAAGTACCAGAGGCTGTTCTGGTATGCACCACCTGAATGATGCAGAGTGGAGCAAAGCAAAGCACGGGACTGCACCCTGGAAATGGGAGGTGCTGTGCAAAAGAATCTCTCCATGGCCACAACTGCGCAAGGCCCCAATAATTCATGCTAAAAAAACTACAAGCAGGAGCACAGAAAGCGAAAGAGAGAGTGCGAGATATCGCAGAGAAGACCTGGCCGTTCGTCTCCAATTTGGAGGTACGTGCGTTTCAGTGTCAGCTTTCTCCGCTAAATCGTGTGGCATTTTAACACCTCGTTTGTTCTCTCAAGTGTCTGTGGGCGTGGCAGCTATTAAGCTACTTGTGCAGCCTGATTGGTATTTCCTTTTAACCAAAAAAAAAAGAGGACTGCCTCTAGGATCGGGTCATGGAATGTGATGCTGCTCGCATCAAACGAGCACACGACATCTGAAAGCATCATGGCAGTGGCACACACATCAGTAGTTGTCGTTGTTCGAAACAAAACGTACAGTATTCTTTCGTGCACGGACCAGTGCTCTGAAACTGCTCCAAATGCACGCAAATCGCAAGTGCAGCTGCCATTTGCAACTGAGGAAACCTATCACCAGCGTATACCACCAGATCTGCACCGAAGGAAGAGCAGAAAACGAGGGCCAGATCACGGCGCCCCCCGCTCGTATCCGGGGGAGCTCGCTTCTGTTCTGAAGCTTCCATGCAATAGGACTCACGCTCGCACTTCTCCCGGCTCGGTGCCTCCTGCGCGCCCTCTCCTCGCGCAGGCAGGGGGCACTGACAACCCCCGCCACCAGACCACCACCAATAATGCAGCTAGATTACTATACCCTGCTGTCCCTCGCCAACGCTGTCCCTCGCCAACAGCGCGCCCGCGCGTGGCGAAAGTTCAGCGAGGCTGAGGAAAAGGAAGAAAAGAACAGGCGCGGGCCGCGCACTGCGCCTGCGGTGTCCTCTCTGCGCCTGGTGCCGAGGTCGCGGTCACAGGGCATGGCTTGGAGAAAGAGAAACTATTCCGGTCGTGCACGAGTGGACGACGCGGCGCGTCACGTCTCGTTCTCCGGCCAACATCCATCCCCGCCGTGGAGAAATTGCTCGGCCTTCGGCGAGCACGTTGGTTTGGACGCACGCGCGCACGGGTGATTCTCTCTTTCGCGGTAAAATCTGCGCGCGCTGGTGCGACCTGTGCCTGTGTGTTGTGGGACTCGACGGAGAGGAGAGCGGATCGGTTGCCTGATCGTTGGCAGGTCGACACGTTGGAAGCGGCGGCCCTCGCTGTCCGTGCGATGTGAGAGTGAGAGCAGCGTGCCGTCCACTTGCGCCGAGCCAAGAATCTCGAGACACGCCGCTCTGAAGTCTGAACAAGAGCAAGGCGCCAATTCCGAATGGACAGGCTCTCTGCCCCCGTTTTCTCCTGCTGGTCACTGCCGCCCCTAGTCTTGGACAACAGCACGAGCCGTAAGCCTGTGACCGAGTAATTTACATCTCGGCAACGTGGTGAGCACTCGTCTTTAGTGGGGCACAAGCATTGCATATTTTTGCTCACTGAACCCAATGGTGCGCCTCCCCTAGATCCACCGTTCTGCCCAAGAACTGAACAAGTGTATAAGCAATTCAGCTTGCAGTTGAGACCTTTTCAGCTCCTTGGATCATTACGCGTATGGTATTGGTATGTTTAGCTAGCGCATTGACTACATCACTATATTGCCATTTGCACGCTATTATACTGTTTTTAAACCAGCCAGGAGAACAGTCATATTATCAACGTTCTTCCCTTTTTTTCTCTCTGTCAATCATGATAAATTACTGTTAGGGCCAGTAGTGCTTGTTTCCTTGCACCACCAGTGGAGGCATGCATGATTTTCCTCTGCTTGACAGCTAGTAAAAAGCAAGCCTCCAACCACTGGATTAGACACCTAGGTGGATCATGGGTAGAGCGAGATCGATTCTTCAACCCCCGGCAGGCATAATGCGCTCAATTATGCGCTTAAAATAATACTCCTGGTGTACTAACTACATGGGGGTGATGAGCTCACTCACAGTACTTTTCTCAATCCTGATTGGACGGTGAAAAGGTCTAACAAGGACCATCAAATCTTATTTTGCTCATCAAAAAAGTTTTTTAGTCTTTTTTAGCATGATAATTGAAACGACTAACGATTTATACCCGGTCCCACGATGTACGATCCAACCACGTAGAGGCACCACCCATGGACTAACAATTCTCACTCAACTTGAGATGACATGCGTATTATTAACAAGGTCCATGATTCTTATCATCTCCATAAAAAAACACAAAGAACAAGCGAGAACACAGAAGACATCATTATTCATTAGAAAAATACTGGCAAGTGACAGAGGTCTCTAGCAAATTCGAAACCATCTTTTCTTGACGTGACACATGTCTGTGTCTTGCTGAGCGCACACCACCTTTGTATGTTTGGAATGGAATGGAAGACGTCGCCATCCAATCCAAGTGACATGGTCGAGTATTTTCGGGCCATCATGCATGTCCCTGCTAATCCACCACTAACTGAGGGGGCGTTTTCTTCCCGTGTCTTATTTTTAGCACGTGTCACATCGAATGTTTAGATACTAATTAGGAGTAGTAAACGTAGACTATTTACAAAACCAATTACATAAGTGGAATCTAAACGGCGAGACGAATCTATTAAGCCTAATTAAGCCTAATGACCCTCCATTTTTATGTTTGTGTGACGCGGTTGCAGGGGCAAATCATGGACTAATTAGGCTTAATAGATTCGTCTCGCCGTTTAGATTCGTCTTATGTAATGGGTTTTGTAAATAGTCTACGTTTAATACTTCTAATTAGTATCTAAACATTTGATGTGACGGGTGCTAAAGTTTAGCAAGTGGAAGAAAACAGGCCCTGAGATAAACAAACGGCGTCCTCGGAATCTTTTTTTTATGGAAACGTCCTTGGAATCTTAGATCAGCAATAATGTAATGCAAAGTGTAATAGGTTTGCTGTTAGCAAGGTGAGGCCCATCACTGCCATTGTTTCCACCAACCACCGTGATAAGAGGGGATGATACAGGCCATAGCCGATAGGTTGCTTTAGTTTTCTCTCCGCTTGAAAAATATAAGTAAAGTAGTAACGTGTTGCCTTAGCTTCGTAGATAAGCGAACGATCATACCGGCGTACCGTGGGCTATATCGTCAAAGAGGAATGCTTCTCTGGATTAAACTGTTTTCAAACTTTGGTACTGGCGTACGGCCACGAGATATCTCAACAACCGGTCAGTGTTTTTTTTTCTCTTTCTTTTATTTTTGGTAACATATCTTTTTTTTTGGGTATAGTTTCATGATTGTCAAACATGACTTCAAAATACAGTTGAGGCTATAGGCGGCTCAAACCGCTCAATCCACGGGCTTCGCTTGCATCGCCAGCAGCTGTTTGGGCATACGAATTCCTCTTGTGCCGTGCACACATCACTACTTTGAAAAACCGCATCAGACGCAGACAAATAGTGTAAGTGCAGCTGCCATTTGCGTCGCACCTAGGTCTCGCAAGCAACAAAGAAGACTGAGAAAGCCTATGCTAGATCTGCACTGTGGGGATTACAAAACCAGGAAGGCCGACCAGAGATCAAGGAGGGCGGCGCGCTCGTATCCGGGGGAGCTCCCACCTGGAGCCCTTCCTCCCGTTCAGTTCACGTTCACAGCGGTAAGAGCAGGACGCGTCACGGTGGCACTGCTGCTCGGCGCGGTGCCCTGCATCCTCCCAGCATTCGATCCCAGGCACTGACAGATGATTTGTCCACCCTCAATAATGCAGGTTTCTATACTAGTATGCTTTGTCTCGGCAGCAGAGCACGGCAGTTCAGACAAGGAAATTCGCTGCCCGCTGCCGGGTAGTGCACTGCGGGTCTACGTGTGGTCGCGGTCGCACTTGGCGTCGTCGTGCGGCGGATCTGTTTGGACGGGACAGGAAGAACCGGCTGCTGCATCGGCGAATCGGAGAGACATGGCTCGCGCGCTCTCTTTCGCCCCGGGCGCTTTTCCGGCCATCAACCAAAACCACCTCTGTCCGCGCGACGCCCGTCCAACGTGCGTGGCGATAGGGGCGGACTGGACCGAGTAACCAGCTCGCAAAATCGTGAGTTGCTTCTTTCTTCGCTGATAGAAGAGCGTTACAGGAACGTTTGTATGTTTGATCTGCAGTTTTTTACTTTTTTTAAAAGCTGCTGGTGGTATTTTTTTGAAAAAATAGTAACTTTTAGAAAATGTGTTTAGCTTTCTGGACTCAAAAAGTTACAAAATGCTCGGAAAACTGAGATTTTTCAGCTTTCCATACAAACTCAGCTTATCTGAGCTTTTAGCTTTTCGGAAGCTGCACGATAAGCTTCCTGTTTATTCACGTTGAGAAGCTGTTAGGAAGCTCAAAACTCTGCAAGTAGTAATTTACGCAACCAGATGCGCTGATAAGTGACGACTCACTCCTCGTTAGGACATGAGCGATGTATAAGGACTATGTAGTCTTTATACGTGGGCTCCATGATAATAATCTTTAGTAGTTTTTTCATTGCCTCAATGCTAAGCTAAGATGGTCTATAGGTGTGGGACCTACCAGCTATAAAATAACTATCTCAGCTCTTGACATAGAGGAGAGAGAGGGGTAAGAGATGAGAGAGATAATGTATTTTATTGTGATCAATAGCGGTATGGGTACCTTTAAGAATTTTTTCCCTTGCACAATGGTGGGCCAGCCTATATGAAACTATAAAGACCACTTTTGGTCCACATTGTGGCTGCCCTTATAGTAACACAACATTTTATGTTCACTGAACCCGGTTGAGAGCAGGCCATTTTAATTTCTCAAGTCGCGGAACCTACCTTAGATGCGCCGGTTTGGAATTTGGATCTTGGTAGGATAAGCTCCTGAGCAGTACTAGCTATTTTAGGCCCTGTTTGTTTGGTCTTCTTGGCAGTTTCTCAGCATAAAAAGATGAAAGCTCAAATAAACAATGAACTTTTCGTGTAGCTGGAAACTCGAAAAAGTTGAATTTATATGCAAAGCTGGAAAACTCAATTTTATGAGCTCTTCGTAGCTTTTTGAGCACAAAAAGCTAAGCACATCTTTTAAAAGCTAGTATTGACTTTTTAGAAGAAAAAGCCAGCAGCAGTTTTTCAGAAAAACTAAAAAACTGCAGCCTCAAATAAACAGGCTCTTATGCTTGCAGCAGCAGTTGAGACCTGTTCATTTTCTTCTTCCGTCACTTGCCATTCATCATTGGGAAAGGCAAAGCTCCAGTTGAACTAGGTAGTGTACTGCTCACTGACTGCACCCACCATACATGTTTATTTGCTTGGCTTGAAAGTTTTATTATGCTCTAACCAACCAAGAGTCAACAATTTCCACACTACCAACGCTCCAACGCGTGCAAAATTACCGTCTGTGATAGTGGCGGTAAGTTTCTTTGCACCGTCTGTGGGAGGTAAAACTTTTCCTTCTAGGCTTTAGAAAATTGCCTAAAACTGCTGGATTAGACAGCTATTAGATGGCTACACTGCGATGTTCTTTCTACCATGCCTCCATAATGCGATCAATTATGAGCTAAAAATAATACTCTCCTAACTCCACCGTCAGTGATGAGCTCAGCCAGACAGCCACATTGCCTTTTCTCACCTGAGGTTGAAGTGTGCAAAGTCCAACAAACATTTGCCCTAAAAAGTGCTTGCAAATTATTTCTAGGCATATGACAATTGAGATGACTTCTAGCGATTTAGCCCGGTTCGCACGGTAAACCATCCAATCATGCCGTGGCACAGGGGAGCTAATAATTCACTCAGCTTGAGATGACATGTAAGAAAGTTGTGCATACGATTCCGATCTCCATCGAAGAAGACCGCTCCATACACTAACAAAGGAACAAAAAACAGTGGAGAAGAAAAGGCATGCCACATTATTGACTAGAAAAATAGTGGCAGTAATTGACCAAGCCTCAGGAAAATTCCAAGTGGTCTTTTCATGATATGACACGTTGCCAATGTGCCTCTCTCCTTTTTTTTTTAGAAAATTTCCTCTATGACACTGGGAGATAGCTTAATTATTTCACTGGAAAATTTTTTACTCCCTTATATGACACCATATGACACCATGTATATCTTTTATGCCTCCTTTGACACTTCCGTTAGTTTTAGCTGGTAACGGTGTTAACGTACATCTAAAAAGACTTTTTTACCCCTCGTGGCTCTTTGCATCAGTATTTGAGTATGATATTGTGCATTTTGATTAATCCACATACTTTAATGCCGATTTGAATTTATGGGCGTTTGAGATCAAGGAACCGCGTTGACTCATTTTTATGTATTAGCATGTAATGAAAAAAAATATTAATCCTTTAGTCATATGCTGGCCCATAACAGTGCCAATTTTTGGTGCATCTGATTCCTCTCGAACCCAGTATACCCGAGGATGCGATTGTCCGGAGCCGGAGCCGAACCTGGGCAACCTCGCTCCTCACGTGGACGTAGTCACGCCCATGGGCGGCGACATGTAGAGCGGCGCGTTCAAGAGGTGGAGCTCGAGCAACGGGGCTGCGGCGGCTGCCTGCTGCCGCCGCCAGCGCGTGCAGCCCGAGCGCCAGCGGCCCGCCGGTGCGGCTACCCGTGCGGCCGGAGTGCCCGCCTGCCGCCTGCCCGCGTACGCCCGCCGCCCGTCCTCCCGTGCACGCGCCGCTCTCTCGCTCCCGCGCGCGCCTGCATGCCTGCGCTGCGCGCCCTCGCCGCCCATCCTCCCGCGCACGACCGCACATGCACCGCTCTCGCGCGCGCTCCTGCCACCCGTCCTCCCCGCGACGGCTGTGTTGTGGCTGGAGTCGGATGGGGACGGAGAAGCGCGTGAGAGAAAGAAGAGATTGCGAGGATGCGGAAGGATAAGTTCCAATAAGCAAGGGTATTTTGGTCCACATGGTGACAATCTGACCGGCATACAGGAGTGAAAAACGATTCAGGCTGACAGAATCGACGGCAGTGTCACAGGAGGCACGAAAAAAGGAATTCGATGTCAAATAATGAAATTTTGAGTGTCAAATAGGGAATTGAGCTATCTTTCGATGTCAAATAGAAAATTTCCTTTTTTTTTCTGCACACACCTAACCTCTTTCTCTCTCTTTGAAAACTGACTCTTTATTTTTCTGGAAAATTGGAATGGAAACCATCGCCATCCAAGTGGCATGTTTGAATCAATGGGGCCATGTACATACTCCCAGCTAATCCACCATCAATTGAGATAAACAAACAGTGCTTTGAATCTTAGGAGAGCGGTAATGTAATCCAAAGTACCATACTTTATTTGTGCTGTTTGGCTAGGTCAAGGCCCACCATGTACTGCACACCATTCTTGATGGACCACCAACCATCATGATAAGAGAGGAGCAGAGGCGATAGGTTGGTTTAGTTTTTTCTCCATTTGATAAGGAAACCAACTGCCAACTCTGCAGGCTGTAGAGGCGAGAGAGGATGGCCCCTGCCCGTGGCAAAGTCAAATATGGACGCTTCTTTGTCACACTAAATTTTTTTTCAAACTTTGGCATGCGTGTAAGACCAAAAGAGATTCTCAACAACCGAGCATTTCTTTCTTTGTTCCTTATACCGTCTCTTTACGCTTATAAGATGGTTTGTTATTTTTTACAGTTAGTTGCGTGATAGGATGAAACATAACGTTGAAGAAGTAGTTTAGGAGCGGGGACTAAATCCGTTGAAGAAGTAGTTTAGGAGCGGGGACTAAATCCATCATCCGTGAGCTTCGCACATGATTCTGTTTGGATACGCTTCTCCTAGCTACGTTTGGATTATAATCTAAGCAAAGATTTTCTAGCTTCTTGCTTTTCACTTCTTATAGTTCAAATTTCTGAAGTGGCTTACCACGTAAGCGAGAATCGGTGGAAGTAAGCAAAACGTTTGACGGGATTCTCACTTATTTTCATCGATAAACCGTTTACGAGCGGAAACAAACGGGGCCATATGTTACATAAACCTTGGGCAGTCCGGTACGTGGTCACATGATCGAACCTGTGAGCTTATCATTGACTAACTAGTAAGCGGTCTTGAAGTATGAAAAAAGAGAGAGAGGAAAGGATAGATCGTAGCTACGCTCCTGATAGGATGTTTCAGGTATGAGAACGTTACGTAGTGGTGGACACCAGTGACTTGGACATTGCTAACAATCTAACATTTGGGGGGCGACGAATACGGTGGGCGGCTACGGATTTACCAACGATGAACTGCTCGGGATGTGGATATTTTGAGCATGGATGCGCATCCTTAAAGTTTTCGAGGCCAGTCGTCGGAAATTCTCCTCGCGATTTTTTGGGTCGCGGTGAACAAGACTACAGACGGGAGATAAGTACGCAGCTCGGCCGGCCGCGGCAAGCTAGAAAGTGATGGGCCGCGGCCGGAATCACACGCTTTGCTTTGCTCAAACAAAGCGACCCGAGGAGGAGGGGGGAAGGGAGACAAGTATCCCGTACCTGACCCACGAAATAGAAGCCGCGGAAAAGGAGCAGCGGCGATGCGAGGAGGGGCAGGCGCTCGCACCGTGTCGCTCCACGAAAAGAGGGCACCCCACAGGGCCACAACGGCGACGCCGAGCTTTGGCTCCGTCGTCTCCGCCGGGTCTCGCGTTCTGGGCTTGCTTTGCGTTTGCGACGCCGTCCTCTAGCCTCGAGCAGATCCACTTGCTCCAGTTAAAATAAAACAAAAAGACCGTAGGGAAAATGGAGGGCCAAAAGCAGCTGGATAATGCAGTTGAAATTTGGCAGTGCAGTTCGTCACATGCCATGAGGCACGATTCTCGTTCTCCCTCACAACCGTGGAGTTCTTGCATCTTTTGAAAGTTCAATGGCCTCTCCTGCTGCTGCATTCGGCCGGAACAATCGGTAAATAGTAGTGAGTGAAAGTTTGATCCCAGCACCATGGTTGATGCTTTGGCCATTGACTCCGCGAAGAGCTTGTTGAGCTAGGAGGATAACTAGTATACTATCTCGCTTATTGCCAAGAAAAAAAAAAGGAATTGATAGGTTGCTGATGATATCAAGTCATCGCAAGTCATTGGCGGTGTTATGACTTATTAGCACTTTTGGATTAGTATATTATATTAACTGCAAAGTAGGAGTACTAGTGAATATAATCATGTTGGCTGATTATTTTACATCATCAGGTTCGATGTCCTTTTTTTCCTTAAAAAAATTGCCCAAACGGGCTGACGGCACGGCACGGCGTTGGTCGATTGGAACTGGTGGCATCTGGCGGTCTGGCCTGCGTGTGCCCTAACGACGTGGCCGTCAAAACGGACGGCGCCAGCGCTGCCGGTCCTATCCGGTGGAGGGCTCTTCCGCGACCCAAAGGCCAGAGAGGCCATTAAAATCGGCCGCCGCCCTGAAGTGTCGCTTCCCCTTTCCCAACCTCCCATCAAGGAAAAAAAGGACATCGAACCTGATGATGTAAAATAATCAGCCAACATGATTATATTCACTAGTACTCGTACTTTGCAGTTAATATACTATACCACTCCACAAGTGCTACTAAGTCATAACACCGCCTATGACTTGCGATGACTTGATATGATCAGCACCCCATCAATACCATTTTTTTTTCTTGGCAATAAGCGAGATAGTATAGAAGTAATCCATCATGCTTATCGCTCCCGTCGACCAGGTTTTCCCTTGAGGCAAAACAAAAAGAGTTGTAAAAGGGTTATTGATGAATAGGGACAGTGGAAGAACCTGTTGCAAGACTGCAAGTATATCGCCATTTCTACAAAGACTTTTTTGACTTCGCGGGGCGAACCCAAGGGACAAGATCCAAGCAAGTCTTCCATCCCTGAAAATTTCATTG